>NW_022196893.1:20374365-20377988 GCF_008632895.1 Mastomys coucha | reverse complement strand
TGGGAGGCGGGGTGAGGGGTCGGGGTGTCCCTTGGGGCATGGGAGGTCCCCTCGGGAAGGGTGTCTAGAGTGGGTGCCACCAGTCGGGGCGACCTCTGCTGAGCCTGACCTGTGTGGATCTGCAGCGGAGGCCTCAGCAACCTGCTCTTCCGATGCTCGCTGCCGAACCACGTGCCCAGTGTGGGCGGGGAGCCCCGGGAGGTGCTGCTACGACTGTACGGGGCCATCCTGCAGGTGAGGGGGGTGGAGTAAAGACCGAAGTGAGGTCGGACTTCTGGAGCAGTGGGGCGGAGAGTGTTGTCTTGTGCAGCTGAATATGCGGCTGCTTTAGAATTCCCAGTCAGTAAGACCAGAATTTGCGCCAGTACTCATGTACCTCTGGCTCTTTTTGACTTGGGCCCCTTTGCCATACATCTTCCTTCAGGGTGTAGACTCCTTGGTATTAGAAAGCGTGATGTTCGCCATTCTCGCAGAGAGGTCTCTAGGGCCCCAACTTTATGGAGTGTTCCCAGAGGGCCGATTGGAACAGTACCTCCCAGTAAGAGCCCAGTTTTCGTTGTTTTTTTGTTTTGTTTTGTTTTGTTTTTACCAAGTCTTTACCCTCCCCAATGTCTGCCTTCACATCCCAGGTAGGGAAATTTCCCTAAGACCTTGATCTCCTCCCATCCCGTATCCCTTCCCCCTCCCGCCCCAGCCCCCTCACCACCCTGATAGGTTACTGGGTACAGAGCCGGCCATTGAAAACTCAAGAGCTCCGGGACCCAGCGTTGTCAGGAGCCATTGCAACAAGGATGGCCCGTTTCCATGGTATGGAGATGCCCTTCACTAAGGAGCCCCGATGGTTGTTTGGGACCATGGAGCGGTGAGTCAAATTTGGGAACTGTGCATCTAAACTGAACCTCTAGTTGGGTGGATAAGGTATCCCCGTATCGTGGACTCTGTTTCCCATAGTGGTAGGAAAATTTGGCCTGAGAGTCAATAGGAAAAGGGGGGTGAGGAAAGATGGACTGAATGGATCCCATTTGGGTGGCTTCCAGGTACCTAAAGCAGATCCAGGACCTGCCTTCCACCAACCTTCCCCAGATGAACCTGATGGAGATATACAGACTGAAGGAGGAGATGAGCAGCCTCAGGTGAAGGCAGACGACACAGTGGGTGGCACTCGGCATGGGTCAGTGTCCTCTCCAGAATTTGCTGAGGACCAGAGCCAGGACCTAGCCTATGAAGGTGGCCGTAGTCACAAGGGCTTATAACCTACGCCTCTCTACCTCTACAGGAAGTTACTAGATGGTACCCCGTCACCAGTGGTCTTCTGCCACAATGACATCCAGGAAGGTATGAAAGAGTATGTAAGTCTGAGCCCAAGCTGAAAGGGGGCAGCATGCCCTGAAGTGACCAAAATCTCCATTTCCACAGGAAATATCTTATTGCTCTCAGAGCCAGACAATGATGACAACCTCATGTTGGTTGATTTTGAGTACAGTAGTTATAACTACAGGTAAGCGTGGGAGGGCAGCCCTCTGTAGGTCCTATTCCTACAGGGTCCTGGCAAGACAGGCCAGACCTTCGCTCACCTCCACATCCCCGCTGCCCATGGACTGAATGCTTGCTCTCTCCTCCCAGGGGCTTCGACATTGGGAATCATTTTTGTGAGTGGGTTTATGATTATACTTGTGATGAATGGCCTTTCTACAAAGCAAGACCCACAGACTATCCCACTAGAGAACAGCAGGTATGTAGTGTGGAGGTTGGGAACTGAAAAGTGTTGTGGTTTTCTGTTCTGTTTTGTTCGGAAGGGGGACTAAAAGCTACAAAGGGTAATGTTCCAACCTCCCCAGTTCCTGACTCTTGTCCATTGATCTCAGCTCCATTTTATTCGCCATTATCTGGCAGAGGTTCAGAAAGGCAAGATCCTCTCCGAGGAGGAGCAGAAGAAACAGGAAGAAGATTTGCTGATAGAGATCAGTCGGTGAGAAGAGAGGGGAGGGGGAGGGGAAATCCTTATAGAAGAAAAAAGGAGACCTGCAGGTAAGGAGTCGGGGTAGAGGCTGGCAGAGAAAGAGAGTCCCAGTTGGGGTGAGGATTGGGGAGCTGGCAGAGCAGTGGGAACTTTGGAGGCAGAGCAGCCTTGGGGGGAGCCAGGCAATGTGAAATGGGCTCTTGATTACACCTCCTTTTCCCACCCCTCATTCCCTAGGTATGCTCTAGCATCTCATTTTTTCTGGGGTCTGTGGTCCATCCTGCAGGCTTCCATGTCCACCATAGAGTTTGGCTACTTGGTAAGTAAGCCCTTCCGTGGGCATGTTGGGTGGGGGCTGCAGATCAGCTCTGGTTGTCTTCCAGGACATCTGGGCAGCCCCTAGTGGCTTTGGGCAGAATACTGTTTTCAAGCCTTCTCACGACACATTATGGATTTCCCTCCTTAGGAGTATGCCCAATCTCGGTTCCAGTTCTACTTCCAGCAGAAGGGGCAGCTGACCAATTTCCCATCCTCTTGAGGATCCAACCCCACCTCAGATTTCTCCTGGAGCCTCCAGGGCAGGACCTTGGAGGGAGGGGCAAAGAGCAGAAGACCCCAGAGACTGGGCTGTGCCTCTAAGTGAGACTGCTGTTGAAATAGCTGACCTCTGTACTCTTTCTTAGCACTCGCCCAAGGTGGGCATCTGAGAGCCCCTGGGGCTGTAGACTTAAATAAATGAACTTCACAAATACAAACTGAGGAATACAGACTTAAGTGATTTTCTGTCGAGTGCACTGGGCTTAAAAGTGGGAGGGGTCCATTCCACTCATTGAGATCTCCTATCCCATAATACTCCCTGGCGTCTGTTTAGAAGTAACAACTACTGAGGACTGGGCTTAAGGCTAACAGAAGGGGACTTGGGGAGGGCTGGAGCAACAGTGGGCCCTGAATGCCATTGCCAACCTTGAGCCCTGCAATTAGGGAAGAGGCTACACAGCTGACTCCTGGTGACCTTTTCCCTACATCCAGCTATTTTTAGCACTGATGCAACCATGCTCACGTGAGACCCTCCAGTCCCCAGTCCCAGACCTTCCAGCAACCTTCAGCAAGCTTGTGGGAAAACTCTACCCACCCTCCCTAGGTGCTCCCCCTAAAAGGAGGGTGTTCTGGTTCCCGCCCATATCTGTTTTCTCCACCCCAATTTGGGAGTGGGTGTCAAGTTCCCGGTGAGGACAGGGCGGGGCCGGGCAGGGGTGGCCAGGCCAGGCCTGAAGGACGTGGGGACATGGGCCAGAGAGGCCAGATCCATACACCGACAGAAGCAAACCTGAGCTGTGAGTTGGGGACCAGCATAGGGAAGCCACCCGGACCCAGAGCCGTTCCATCCCACAAGGCTTCCCCCTTACTCTCAGCCGAGCTTTCCCAGCCGACGACAGTGCTTGGACCACTCGAACCTAGTCCAGGCTCACTCCCTTCCCTGGGCGTCTTTCCCAGACCCCAAGCCGCCCTTCACTGCCCTTGGGGCACCTGGAGCCAGACTCCTGCACCATTGCTGATCGGCCTGCCCAGAACCCCACGAGGGTTCGGTGGCAGCGGCGGTTGGCCAGGCTTGGAAGGGCCCAGCAGGGCGCGTAGCGTTGGGTCACGGGCGGGTTTGGGGGGG
>NW_022196893.1:20359755-20374226 GCF_008632895.1 Mastomys coucha | reverse complement strand
GGGGCTGGGCTGGGCACACTAAAGCACCTTCTGGCCCGGCTCTTAGGTGCTGACTAAACCCCAGGATGGCGGAAGCACACCAGGCAGTAGCTTTCCAGTTCACTGTGACCCCAGACGGGGTCGACTTCCGGCTTAGTCGGGAGGCTCTGAGACACATCTACCTGTCTGGAATCAACTCCTGGAAGAAACGCCTTATCCGAATCAAGGTGTGGGATGATTCTCCGGGTGGCTCTTCTCCAGGGCCTCTTTTTCCCAGCAGGTGCCTAGGCTGTCAGAAATTGCTTCATTGTCAGCATCTGTCTCCGCTTTGGGCAAGCAGTGCTGGTTGTGGTAGATAGTCTCTCTAATCCAGTAGTGCAGACGCCAGAAGAGCGGAGACGTGGTGGGGGCATATAACGTAGGTGTAGTACACGTATGGATGAGGCAAAGACCGGAGCCCTTTCTCAAGACTTCCCAGGGGTCTAGTGACATTTTCCTACTCCAGTAGGATGCTTGTTTCTTCCCTACAGAATGGCATCCTTAGGGGTGTGTACCCTGGCAGCCCCACCAGCTGGCTGGTTGTTGTCATGGCAACAGTTGGTTCCAACTACTGCAAGGTGGACATCTCCATGGGGCTGGTCCATTGCATCCAGAGATTCCTCCCGGAAAGGTAAGGCACCTGGAAGACACAAGTTCCAGGAAGAAGAGCCAGGACAGTTCCCAAGGCCAGGAGTCTTGTACTGGACATTGGTGGCCAAGGATCTCTCTCGGTTCCAAGGCGTTTGGATTTGGTACACTCAGACCAGAGAGGTCTTTCCCCACTTCTTCCCAGAGAGAGGGAGTTCCCAGCCAACAACTGCAGTAAGAATTCCCTAATGGGTGGCCTCAGAGGGATATCTGGAATGGTCCTCCTTCTCTAATAGGTATAGCCCCTGTGGGACCCCACAGACCAAGACACTTCTCAGCATGGTCATCTTTTCCACCGGAGTCTGGGCGACAGGCATTTTCTTATTCCGACAAACCCTGAAGCTGCTGCTCTCCTACCATGGGTGGATGTTCGAGATGCACAGCAAGACCAGCCATGCCACCAAGATCTGGGCTGTGAGCAGACGCACGGGAGGGTGCGGGCTTCTGGTTTGCTCCCCTGGGGTTCTGAGCAAGAAGGGAGAGGAGGACTGACCACCGGCGCTTGGCGCCTGGGTTTGTCCTGAAGGAGCTGGGATGCTGCTGAAGGTCTCAGTTGTTTTCTAGTTTGTCTCCGCTCTTCCTGACAGCCCCCTGCCTCAACGCTGTGCTCTGTACCTTTAGATCTGTGTCCGCCTCCTGTCCAGCCGGCGGCCTATGCTCTATAGCTTCCAAACATCACTGCCCAAGCTTCCTGTCCCCAGCGTGCCAGCCACAATTCACCGGGTAAGAGCCCGAGGACCAATGAGCCCCAAATCCTGGAGGCAGAGGACCAGTCCACACTGATAAGGACTGGCTTGAGAAGAATGCGGGTCTGGTTGAGGAGAGGTGGTGAAGAAGGTTAGGACAGAGGTAGACCTCTTCATGATAATAATTTGGCTGGACAGTACTTGGATTCTGTGCGGCCCTTACTGGATGATGACGCCTATTACCGCATGGAGACATTGGCCAAGGAATTCCAGAACAAGACCGCCCCCAGACTGCAGAAATACCTGGTGCTCAAGTCATGGTGGGCAACTAACTATGTAAGTTTGCCGGGCTGGGCTGCTTCCTACCCACGTGTTCTCCATCAGCCTTCCTCAGCTCTGACCTCCCTCTGGCCTGTCTGTCCACAGGTGAGTGACTGGTGGGAAGAATACATCTACCTCCGAAGCAGGAGCCCCCTCATGGTGAACAGCAACTATTATGCCATGGTAAAAACCAGAGCCCCCTAGGGCTCCCGTGTGCCCAACTCTGTCCTCAAGCTCTGGAACAAGGTTCCCAGAGCCTTGGCCTCAGTATCCATGGGTGAGTGGGAGTCATGGAGTGAGGCCTGAGAGAAAGCAAAGGGGAGGAATAAGGCTGGAAGAGCAGTCCAGAACCACTCTAAGGAGAGATGGGGATCCTGACAACAGGCAGAGAATTCTGATGCTGGCCTTGAATTCCCCAGGCCAGCCACAGCACACCCCATTGCTTCCTAATCCACGGCTCTCCCTCTCTGAGCTCTCAGGCACAGGTCCTCAACTAACTTGACACCATTATTAGAGCTTCCTTAAAATATACTTTGCTTTTGTCCCTTCGTGGAGCCAGACTACAGGATGATTGCCAGCTTCTTGTAGTGCTCAGGAAGCCCCTGTCTGCCTCACTTCATGTGACTGGTGTCCCCATCATATTCCTGGGGACAGGTAGCTGATCTTCCTGCTGCCTGGGGCCAAGTGTCCAAAGCACCCCTGCTACCCTGCTAGCCTCCTGGAATTCCCCTCACCCACGAACTGTCTTTCTAACAACTTACATCCTGTGCAATCCAAAGACTTGTTCTCGGCGTTGTTTTGTGGTGGGACCCCTTTGAAGGAAAGTAAGCAAAGTCGAAGCTGGAGCCCGTCAGCTTATGTTTCTGGAAGAGTAACCTGATGTAATGTTGGTTGGAACATAGAGAGGGGATGCAATGCCTCGAGCCCCTGAAAAAGTTTCCTTAGGCTAGTGACACTCAGGTGACCCCCAGCCAGAAGTGCCCAGCCTACTGACTCTGCTCCATCCATAGGATTTTGTGCTTATTAAGAACACAAATGTACAAGCAGCACGTCTGGGAAATGCCGTTCACGCCATGATCATGTATCGCCGCAAACTGGACCGTGAAGAGATCAAGCCGGTGAGTTCCATCAGGGTGGAGGGGTGGGGTAAGGAAAAGAGGCCTGAATCTAAGCCACGCTGGGCCTTCCTCCCAGGTCATGGCACTGGGTATGGTGCCCATGTGCTCCTACCAGATGGAGAGGATGTTCAACACTACACGCATCCCAGGCAAAGAGACAGGTACTGGGCTATAGCCAGGCACTCATGAAGAGGAAGTCCTACCCACCCAAGAACCCATGAGGAGGAAGCAGTAGCCATGACAGCTAGGTGCTCAACTGCTATTTGTCTCTAAGCACTCCAGTGTCTCAGGATCATGAATTTGTGAAAAATAGTCAGTTTGCCAGAGACTCTAGATGGTCATTACTTACAGACAGATGCTGATGCTGCGACCCACACGCCCCCCAAAGGGTCCAGAATGGTGGCTCTCCTTTTAGGGCCTCCAAGTGCCTAGGGAGGTAGTCATGAATAAAGAGGAATGAGATGAGCTCTGCTGGAGTAGCAGAACTCAGCAGAAGAGAGCCCATCCCTTGTGGAGTCTGAGAGGAGGCAGGAGAGACTAGCTGGGACACAGGGACTGGCTTAGCTGAAGGAAGGCCTAGGTCAGATGTGATGCAAATCAGGGTCTGTGGGGACTACCTGTGGGGGGTGGGGGAAGGTGGCCCTTTCTGGGCTGGAGAGGGGAACTGGGTATTCTCTGAGGCGCTGCCTCAGCTGCTTGCTGGGTTCTCTCATAGACTTGCTACAGCACCTCTCAGAGAGTAGGCACGTGGCTGTCTACCACAAAGGTCGCTTCTTCAAGGTTTGGCTCTATGAGGGCTCGCGCCTGCTCAAGCCCCGAGACCTAGAGATGCAGTTCCAGAGAATCCTAGATGACCCTTCCTCACCTCAGCCTGGGGAGGAGAAGCTGGCAGCCCTCACTGCAGGAGGAAGGTACCCAGGGTCTGTGGGGAGGATTGGTCCAGGCCCAGGTTTAAAGGCTTCATGAGAAAAAAAAAAAAAAGCCTGGTCCCACTTCCATCCTAGAACTGGGGGCCAGAGGTATAACCAAGGCTAGGCACATAATACATAGTGAAGGGCACTGGTGGTAAGGCCAGAGGACATCTTTCAGGATATTCAAGTGGTCCCACCTCATCTTGTCTCCACACTCAGCCTGATCCTAAGAGGCACGAAGATTTAAAAAAAAACAAAAAACAAAAACCAAAAACACATCGGTTCTACTGTTTCCCTGACCTTGTATCCCCAGGGTACAGTGGGCAGAGGCACGTCAGACCTTCTTTAGCTCTGGAAAGAACAAGATGTCTCTGGATGCCATCGAACGCGCTGCTTTCTTTGTGGCCCTGGATGAAGATTCTCACTGTTACAACCCTGACGACGAGGCCAGCCTTAGCCTCTACGGCAAAGCCTTGCTGCATGGTAACTGCTATAACAGGTAAGGGCCCTAGACTCACAGGTCAGAGGTTAAAGTTAAAGTTCAGTGACGACAATTATAAGCTAGTGGTTAGGGTCAGAAGATTAAGGTAAAAGTCAGACGCAGAGTGAATGGGTAGGTAGCATTATTTAAGAGGTAAGGTGGTAACAGTTAAGGTTGCATATTAAAGGTTAAGAATAGAGATTAGGGGGATGGAGAGATGGCTCAACAGGTTAAGAGCACTGACTGTCCTTCCAGAGGACCTGGGTTCAATTCCCAGCACCCACACGGCAGCTCACAACTGTCTGTAACTGACACCCTCACATAGACACACATACAGGCAAAATATCAATCCATATAAAATAAAAATAAACAAACCTTTTTTTGATTGTTTGTTTTTTGTTTTTTGTTTTTTGTTTTTTTGAGACAGGGTTTCTCTGAGTAGCCCTGGCTATCCTGGAACTCACTCTGTAGACCAGGCTGACCTTGAACTCAGAAATCCACCTGCCTCTGCCTCCCAAGTGGTGGGATTAAAGGCATGCACCACCACTGCCTAAACAAACCTTTTTAAAAAGAAGAAGAATAGAGATTAGGAGGGCCAATGTGATAGCTCAGTGGATAATTAGGATAATAGTGCTAAGCCCTATGACCTGAGTTCAAACCCCAGGACCCCAACAGTGGGATGCAAAGAACCAGCTCCCAGGCTGGAGAGATGGCTCAGCGGTTAAGAGCACTGACTGCTCTTCTGAAGGTCCTGAGTTCAAATCCCAGCAACTACATGGTGGCTCACAACCACCCATAACAAGATCTGATGCCCTCTTCTGGTACGTCTGAAGTCAGCTACAGTGTACTTATAATAAATAAATCTTTATGCCGAAGAGAGTGGGGCCAGAGCAAGCAGGGCCCTTGCTCAGAACAAGCAGAGATCCTGAATTCAATTCCCAACAACCACATGATGGCTCACAACCATCTGTACAACTATAGCATACTCAAATACATAAAATAAATAAATAAATCTTAAAACAAAAAAAAAGGACCAGCTCCCAAAATTTGTCCTTTGACATCATGCAGGCATGTGCACACACATATGTATTTTCACACACATGGAAACAAATGTAGTTTTTAAAAAAATTTAAAGAACAATAGAAGTTGAGGTTAAGTTCTGGGTTAGTTCTTGGAATTGGATCGTGAGTGTTAGGGGTGGGGCAGCGGGCTGGAGAGCTGCACTAATGTGGGTCTATCCTGATCTACTCCTGCAGGTGGTTTGACAAATCTTTCACTCTTATCTCCTGCAAGAATGGTCTGTTGGGCCTCAACACAGAACACTCGTGGGCAGATGCTCCCATCATCGGGCACCTCTGGGAGGTAAAGCCCCAGACAGGGCGCCTTCACGGCAGGGTACCTGTGACGAAGCTTGTTCCTCCAGTTCGCTTTTATCCCCACAGTTTGTCCTGGGCACTGATACCTTTCACCTGGGCTACACGGAGACAGGACACTGTGTGGGCGAGCCAAACACCACGCTGCCACCTCCTCAGCGGCTGCAGTGGGACATTCCTGAGCAGGTATACAGACTAGAAATGGGTGGGTTAGGTCTCGCCCTCAGGAGGAAGGGACAAGAGCTTCTCAGGGTGCCCTGTGGGCCACAGGGAAAGCAGAGACCCCAAGCTTGTCTGGTTAGGGAAAGTCTGAGATCCATGGCTCATAGTGCCTGATAGATAGCGCCTCCCTCCTCTCCACCAGGTTCAGCATGGCCTCATGCCGAATCTTCCCAAGCTGGCATTTGTGTGTCCTGAAGCTAATTGGACTGACTCTACTTTTCATTGTCACCTACCTAACCCTTATACCTTCTTAGATCTAGAGGCCTCCTTGGAGGCCTTTGCCCTCAACTGACCCCTTTCTACACCTCGGCAGTGCCGGGAAGCCATCGAGAATTCGTACCAAGTCGCAAAGGCGCTGGCCGATGACGTGGAGTTATACTGCTTCCAGTTCTTACCCTTTGGCAAAGGCCTTATCAAGAAGTGTCGGACCAGCCCTGACGCTTTTGTGCAGATCGCCCTACAGCTGGCTCATTTCCGGGTAGGAGCTTCTGAGGGCTGCTGAGTGTTCAGGGCATCCTCGGGGTCCACCTGCTTGATTCACCCTGCTGTGTACCCCAGGACAAAGGCAAGTTCTGCCTGACCTATGAGGCCTCGATGACAAGGATGTTCCGAGAGGGGCGAACTGAGACCGTGCGTTCCTGTACCAGTGAGTCATCAGCCTTCGTGCAGGCCATGATGAAGGGGTCCCATAAGGTGAGCCCTACACACCTCGTTCCTCTTCCTCTTTCACCCCTGTTTACTTCAAGGGCCAAGACCACTTTACCCCTCTGCTTTTGATCCCCAGAAACAAGACCTCCAAGATCTCTTCCGGAAAGCTTCCGAGAAACACCAAAACATGTACCGCCTAGCCATGACAGGGGCAGGGATCGACAGGCACCTCTTCTGCCTTTACGTCGTCTCCAAGTACTTAGGGGTTAGCTCTCCTTTCCTGGCTGAGGTCAGTGAAGTCATTGGGTGTGACCTCTGTCCCCTTGCTTAGATAGACCAAGGCCTTTTTGCGATAGGGCTCTGTGGAATTAATGTTCTTATGAGGAAAAGCCAACAAATGGTGTTCTGCCAGACGGTGACAGTACTTGTGAGAAGAACAAAAGCGGGCTAAGGCCAAGGAGGGGCAAGTTAGATGGGACCCAGGCAGCCTAGGAGAACTTACACAAGACGCCAGGGTTTTCAAATCAACCAGAGTCCTAAGGAATAGCAATAATTAAGTCCTGCACCACACATGTCTATGTCTGTGCTCTCAAGTAGTGCCTTTTGTATTTTGGTTTTGTTTGTTTAGTTGGTTGATTGGTTGGTTGGTTGGTTGGTTGGTTGGTTGGTTAGTTGGTTTTTGAGATAGGATTTGTCTGTGTAGCCCTGGCTATCCTGGAACTCACTCTGCAAACCAGACCGGCCTCAAACTCAGAGACCCACCCGCCTCTGCCTTTCAAGTTCTGGGACTATAGGCATGCTCCACCCCCAGCCAGTTGGTGTTTTGTATTGTCTTGTTGATTTATTTAAGACATAGTTTTGTTATGTAGTCTTGGCTGGCCTAGAATTCAGGCTGACCTTCAACACACAAATGAACCTCCAACCTCTGCCTCCTGAGTATTGGGATCAGAGGCACTTGCCACCTTGCCTGGCAGAGAGTGCCTGGGTTGAAGTAGTTCTCTGTCACTCCCAGTAGGACAGGCGCACGCTGAGTGCCCAGTGTCTGACAGGCCCCACCTTCCTGTTACAGGTGCTTTCAGAACCCTGGAGCCTCTCCACCAGCCAGATCCCCCAGTTCCAGATCTGCATGTTTGACCCAAAACAGTACCCGAATCATCTGGGTGCAGGAGGTGGCTTTGGTCCTGTGAGTCCCCCAGGAGGGTGGTGGTTAGCAGCACTGGGACCCTGGAGTTTCAGAATGGGGGCGCAGGGCCTCCACCGGGTAACATGGGCATGAACACTTTATTTAGAGACCTGAATAGAATGTGAAATGATAGCTGCTGAGCCAGGACGGCAGGTACAGGAACCCACCCATTCCATGTGCCTTGCCAGGGAGGCATCGCCATGCCCAGTGCTAGCTTCCAGGAAACAAGTGAACACACTGGGCCCTTCAGAAGTGTGTTCACCTGAGTTCTTCCCCCACAGAACATTCGCATGAGCTACTACTCTGTCAGAAGGCTAGAGACCCGTTCCAGAGAGGGCTGGGGTGATCTCTAGTGTGAGCCTCTGAGGAAGTGGGAGTCCTAGACCCGCAAACACAGGAGGCAGCATCCTTTAGATGAAATGGAGGTTTCAGTCTTGGAACCAAAGGCACAGTCCTTTGGTTTGCCTACTTTTCCTTGATCAGGGGAGAGGGAGCTGATCTCAAGAATGCAGTAGCCCACGTGGGACTTCTTCCTGTGAGCCCGTGTGAAGGGAAATGCAGCACGCTGGCCCTGGGTCTCATTTCTTCTCGTCCTTAGGTTGCAGATCATGGCTACGGGGTTTCTTACATGATTGCAGGTGAGGACACCATGTTCTTCCACGTTTCCAGCAAGTTCTCAAGTTCAGAGACGGTGAGTCTGCCCTGTTCCCAAGAAGAGGTGCTCTCTGGGATAACCCAGAAGCAAGCTCTGTCTCCGGTGGGGAGGAGTCTGCTTGTGGGCCCAGTGAGAACAGAAGTGTGGGAGCTATCCTGAAAGTGCGCCTAAGCCCTCGGTTCCCACAGAATGCCCAGCGCTTTGGGAACCATATCCGCCAAGCACTGTTGGACATCGCTGATCTTTTCAAAATTTCCAAGACTGACAGCTGAGGACAAGAGAAACACCAGCTGCCCTTTGGTCCCCACCTGGTGGAGGAAGAGGTCTGTGGCCAGTTTACAGGCATAAAGGGGTGGCATGCACACACGCCCTGGTTCCGAGAACAGCTCTGGTAGCAGATGCTCCCCTGGCAGACACTGCTCCTTTTAGGGCCCAGTTGGAGGTGGGATTGGAGCAGCAACGGAACTTTGATTTTTTTTTTGTCTTGGTAAATGCTAATAAAAATAAGGTTGTATAATTCTCTCTCGGCCATTAGGCGCCTATGTTTTGTTATAAGCCCCGGCTCGGGCTAGGATGGTGGCGATGGAAGGGGTAGGAGACTATTCATAATGACTTCTTACCTGCTTTGAAATGTGTGCTTTTCTTGAATAATGCGGACCTCGAGAGTGCTGTCCGACCTCTCATTTGCACTTGGAATAAATTCTTACTTTAGAACCTTCACCTGCTCCACGGGACTACTTCTGTTTGTCTGTCAGGGAGTGGGACCCAGCTGTCTACTTCATTCACTGGCACACCTTCTGTACCAATCTGTGTTAGAGTGCAACCCTGCAGAGGTTCAGGACATCCTCCCAGGCCTGAGGCCAGAGTGTCAGGTGGTCATGTCTGTGAGGGCACACAGGGCACCCTGCAGTGACAAGCTACTTCAGTCTCACATACATTCTTTTTGAAATAACATCCAACCAAGTTGGACATGACGGCTCAATATCATTTAGACTTGCCTTCAGTACTTCTGAAGTAATAGTGCCTTGCACTTAGCAGGATGAGACAGGAAGATTGCCAAGAGTTCAAGAGGATAGCCTGTCAAGAGGATAGCCTGTACTGCAGAGTGAAACCCTGTCAAAGAAAGAAACAAAAGGAGTACACCAATACTAGTCTCTTGTGATAGTATAAGTAGCACTCAGTTGCTCTAGCTGCAGACTTGAGTGAGCTCAGACTCTGCACTTTCCGGGTGCTGAAATCCCACAAGCAAATCAGGTTTAGAGATCACATTTGCTGCACACAGGTATGACGCTGTTCTGGAAACTCAGTGATGAACAGGAGACTCTCTGTGCCTGTGCAGAATTCACTCCTAGAAGAGGCTTAGTATGAGTGAGGGACAGTGCAGCTGATGGACACAAGGCTATTTTTAGAGTGACCCACTTAGCAAGTGTTTGCTGGATGCCCGTAGTGTACAAGGCAAGTGAACTAGCAGTGAACAAAATTAGCCCTTCCTTTGGCACCCAGGGACTCGAGGAAGGGACACAGGTAACGATTAAGAGGCGTACCAAGTCAAACGTAAAAGTAGTCAGGCAAAGGAAAATGACAGAACAGGCAAACGCAAGGGGCAATTTCAGGTGATGGTAGACGCAGGTCTCTTAAAGTGAGGCTGCCAGATGGAGAAAGGAATAAGCCATGTTCTCCCTGTCTTTCATGCCTCAAACTTGAAGGCAGAGCATCCCCCAGACAAAGCGGACAGCTAGAGCCAAAGGTGTATGTCGAGAAATGGCTGTTGTAAAGGATTAGCACATGACTGACAGCCTATGGCTGATGTAAAGGCAGGGAGCAGGAAGGCAGACAGACCAAGACCCAAGGCCAGATCCTGTCTTCTTCAAACGATGGGGTGGTGAGATTCTTCTGGCCAACCAGGATGGTATAACCAAATAGCATGCAGTCATGGGAGAATCAGGAGGCTTGTCTAGAGGCAGTGGCTATGTCAGAGAGAAGAAATGTCAGGGCTTGCACCAAGGCCTGGATCTCTGTGAGTTAAAGGACAGCCTGCTCTACAAAGTAAGTCCAGGACATCCAAGGCTTGTTAAACAGAGAAACCTTGTCTTGGAAGAAGAAGGAAGGGGAGGAAAGGGGGAAGAGGAGGAGGAGGAGGCTTAATAGCAGATGGGGCTGGAGAGATGAGATGGCTCAGTGGTTAAGGTCACTGATTGCTCTTCTAGAAGACTGGAGTTTTATTCCCAGCCCCCACATGGCAGCTCACACCTGTCTGTAACAACAGTTCCAGAGGCTCTGACACACTAAAACAGATAGATGGTCAGGAAAAACACCAATGCACATAAAAATAAATAAATCTTTAAAACAACAACTTAATAGCACTTAAGAGGATCCCTAGAGCAGAAATTCCTCATGTCCTTTGAATCTCCATGAACTTTTAAAAGTATAAATATGCTCACACAAGGTTGCATTCCCTGCTAGAGCACCCTCCTTGAACTTCCAAAATACTTTCACAGACTTCCTTCTCATGAGGTCCATGTAACCTCTCATGAAGAAGGGTCTAGGTTTCAATAGGTTTGGCCAACATTGGTTCACCCAGTCTGGAAAATTTCCAACAAGCTGGTTTGTAACTCATGTTAAAATTCAGTCATTAAAGTTCTCTCTCTCTCTCTCTCTCTCTCTCTCTCTCTCTCTCTCTCTCTCTCTCTCTCTCTCTCTCTCTCTCTCTCTCTCTCTCTCTCTCTCTCTGTTTTTTTGAGACAGGGTTTCTCTGTATAGCCCTGGCTATCCTGGAACTCACTCTGTGGACCAGGCTGGCCTCGAACTCAGAAATCTGCCTGCCTCTGCCTCCCAAGTGGTGGGATTAAAGGCATGTGCGACCACTGTCCCACTTAAGTTCTTATATTAAATCTGTTTTGTTAAAATAAGTGAGAGCAAACTGTAATGGCAGCGCATAAACCTCCAGCAACCACCCACCTGACCTGGGTATACACCACTGAGTCCTATGGTTTGGAATCTCTGCTTCAGCTGAGACCTCAGCCTTGAAGGTGGGGAGTTAACCCACTGGTCTCTTATGGTCTCCTGCAGATCCAAAGCCCAGTCTTTTATTTTACATATCAATCAAGTCATCTACTCCAGGTTCCCTTTGGAACACCCGTTGCCCCTGCAGCCACTTGGAGGTTCACAACCTCTGTAATTCCAACCCTGGGGGATCTGACACCCTCTTCTGACCTCTGCAGGCATCACGCATGACAAAACAGACATACTTCATGTCATACATACAGGCAAAACACTCGTTCACATAAAATAGTAAAATAAATCTGAAAAACAAAACCTTCAGCTTTAACAGGCAAATGCTAATCTCACTACCCAGTACTTTAAGTAGAAGACTCCAAGAAATGCAGTCTTGCTGTGTGAGTAGGATATAATAGGAACATAGGGGACAGTCTGCTGGTCTCAGATACATACAGGTACAGGCACACCTGGCAGATCCTCTGGGCTTCCTGAAAGCTCAAACTTTCATCTCTGGCTTCTGCAAGATGTTTCAGATAGCACAACTCATTTCCAGAAGATACCCAGCACTCACACTCCACCCGAGCTGACCTCCCTTTCCTCTTCATTTCCTCCACAGAAACAAGCCTGTCTAAACCTTTATACTCTGCTCTTGCTATGCTTTCTGCCCAGGATCTTGGTCCCTTTCTTTTTCCTTGGCTGACTTCATTTCCCACCAGAGTTGATTGAGATACATGGCTTTTTCTGGAGTGTCACAACAGAAGTCAGGGGTGAGCTGTTTATGCAGTTGGAAAATGATGTTTGAAAGGTTACTCAGGTTGAAAAGGGACAGTCAGAAAACCAGGTTCAGAAGAGAGGCAGGGGGAGCCCAACAGTATCTGGAGGGATTTTATCAAACAACGTTTGTCTAGATAAACAATAAATGGAACAGGAAGGTGGTGGCACACAACTTTAATCCCAGCACTCAGGAGATAGAGGCACTCAGATCTCTGGGTTCAAGGCCAGCCTGGTTTACAAAGTGAGCTCCAGGACAGCCAGGGCTACACAAAAAAGCACTGTCTCAAAAAAGAATAAATACATAAATAAAACCAAAACCAACCAATAAACAGATGCTCACTATGTCTGTGCCACGACCAACCTCGGCTTGGAGACGAGTTCTGAGAGTCGGGGTGTCTGGGAGCCATGAGAACAAACTACTTGAAGTCAAATCGTGTCTCTAAGCTGACAGCCTTCGTTCTGCTCAAGACGAACCTGCTTTTCAGGTTGTTTTCTCTCTGTTCTGCTTTGTCTGGAGATCTCCAGACAGCTCTCTCTAGTTTCTGCTTGAGACAGTTCTCCAAGCAGTTCTCTCTTGCTAGTCTAAAAAATTTCTCTGCATAACTCATCTCCTGCAGATCCTAAACCCAGTCTTTTACATATCAATCCAGTCATTTATCCCAGGCTCCCTTTTGATTATCCTATGAATCAGCAGCCCTTGATTCTTAGGGGACAGCAAGCACATTTATTTTTTAACATTGCAAAAGAATTCCTGCCTCTGTTGTGCTCAGACAGTAAGCTGCCTGGTGGGGAACTTTTACCATTTCTACCACACCTAGGCCTAACCTTGTTCTGTCTTAGGGCAACCCTGAACTCAGGAATCTGTCTGCCTTTGTATCTTTCTGAGAAACTGGCTCATTAATGCAGCTAGCTGCCTTTGTTCCTTTAGATTCGTGAAGCCCCTCATAATTCACATTGCATCCTTAGTTTTTGCACAGTTGAGAAATTATATATTTTGAACTCATGTTTTTAGAGTTCTTTTCCACAGCTTTAAGGGCTATCCTGAAGGTCTCAGTGTTTACCATTTTCCTGAGACATTAGCCACACCTTCACCTCCTGGACTCTGCCATCTCTGATTTTCATGGAGTCATTAATGTTAACAGAGAGGGCATTCCTTGAAGGAGGAATGTAAAACTATATTCAGTATTATACGTACAAGCCTTACACCCACAGCAGCCATTGACACCCATGGAGGCCCATGCCCTGTTAGCCATCCCAGGGGTGGGAGCCATGTCATTCCACCTCCACCAGGGCCATGCTGGACTCAGCATATCCTGAACTGTTTGTCTCAACCCCAGTTGTTTTCCTTTCTGACAGTCTGCTAAGGGATAAGGATTTCAAAGAGAAACTTCTGTGGGTCCTGGATAGTTTGTGTTCTCAAACTTAAGTGTCCAAAGTTAGTTCCAAACTGACCTGTGTTAGCATCAGGGGCTCCAAAGCCTGTTATGTCACATGGGCAGGCCTCTCAGACCTGTTGCCAGGGCAACAGCCGCCATATTCCTAGAATCCACAGGGCTCACCTCCCACCTTTACCTGCAACCACTACTTCAGAATCCACATATATACATGGGGAACACTCCTGCCTCGCTCGCTCTCTCTCCCTCCTCTCTCTCTGCTACTGTCCCCTCTCTCCCTCTCAATTAAACCTCTTATACTTGGAACTGTTTGGATCTAGTGTGTGGTATGCTCTGATGCAAGCCACCGTTCTTGTTAGCATCCAGAACCTGCCTGCAGCAGATATGTGGGCGGGTCCACAGACCTGTCGCCAGGGCAATGGCGACCATATTCCCAGAATCCATTGGGTTCAGCTCCCACCTTTACCTGGACTGCTACGTCACGACATATATATATATATATATATATGGGTACTTTCCTCCATCTTTCTCTCTCTTTTCTTCTCTCTCTCCCCTCTCTCTTCCTGCGCTGCTACCCCCCTACCCCCCTTCCAATTAAACCTCTTACACGTGAAACTGCCTGGGCCTGGTGTCTGCAGACGCTTCCTGCCGCGACTCAAAACCCATCATTTTGGTGCCGAGACTCGGAGCATGGCAGTTTGCGTCCTCACCGCCGGGGCAGACAGGGTACACAGCCACGTGGAGCGGCCGCTGGGACTCCGGCTGCCAGGTGGAGCGGCTCCCGCCGCCACTGCTGCCGCGCAGGGAGCGCTCCCAGTACCCCACGCAGGGAGCGCTCCCAGTACCACCACAGCGGCTGCCGCTGCTGCTGCACTCCCAGTACCCTGCGCAGGGAGCGCTCCCAGTACCACCGTAGAGGCTGCTGTTCCGCGCGGAGAGCACCACTTACCTGGAGACTGCTCACTACTTCTTGATAGAGACACCAGACGCCGCGGGACACAACAAACCTACAGCCAAGCGCCGCTAGACTACGAACTCTTAA
>NW_022196893.1:20346561-20349972 GCF_008632895.1 Mastomys coucha | reverse complement strand
CTCTTACACGTGAAACTGCCTGGGCCTGGTGTCTGCAGACACTTCCTGCCGCGACTCAAAACCCATCAGTTCTAACACATCATTTGGTGCCGAAACCCGGAAGTTGGTTGTTCCATCAGCAGCTGCCACATGTACTGGTCACAGTAATGGCAATCACAGCTGCCATGAGTATGCGAGTTTGTGGCCCCCTAAGCTGGTGGCTATGAGAATCACAGGCTTTTGAAAGGCTGAATTTAGAAATTTGGAAAAAGCATGTTAATGGAGATGCATTAATGTATACTGTATAACCTTTACTTAAAGGGCATAGAAAGTCTCTGTAACGAGCCAGGAATGTGGACTGGTCAGTTTCAAGAACCTGTTGGCCACAAAGACCCCAACCCCAGTTAGGTCCTAGAACAAAAAGCAGGATATGAGCCATCTGGGTGGTTCCAGGGAACGGCCAGCCATAAAGTGAATAGCATTGACCAAACCACATTCTTGTGAATAACGTGTGTGCAGGATGTTTTCCTTATGACCCTGACTCAACCAGGGGTTGAGTCCCTTTGGAATTTTCCACTGTTTTTATGTTATGTTTCCTTGGTAATCCTCTCACCACCACCACCACCACCACCCCCCAGTTTGTGGTTTTTCCCTTTAAATACCCCTTACTTCTTGTGTTTGGGGTCGAACTCCTCTGGCCTGTAAGGCTACGTGTTCGACCCCAGATCTGGCTTATCCCGAATAAACCTCATGTGATTGCAGCAAGATCGGTCTCTTGTGAGTTATTGGGTGGTCGCATCATCCCGAGACTTGAGTGAGGGTCTCCCCAGCTCTGGGGATCTTTCATTTTCACTATGCAAGCTGCCACAACCTGTAGCCAAGGAGCCAGAGCCACCACCCCCCAACAGAAGAACATACAAACTTCTACCCCGTGAGCTGTGCCCCACCTGGCCTATCATGTGGAGCTAGCTTCTGCTTGGGCCCACACCTACCCATTCAGTTTCATGGTTTCTATTTACCAGTCTGCTATAATTCTTGCACAGACACCAGCATATTAATTCTTAGGATCAGTCAAGGGGAGGACCTCCAGTTTTCCAGATACGGCCTGGCCAGCCTTCTCTGGGAACTACGGGGTTTACAGTCATGCCTCCCAGCTGACATATGTCTTAGGACATCTGCCATTGGTTGACCCTTCCCTCAAAAGCAGCTCTAGTGCTCCACTTCTAATTCTGGGCTCTTGCAACTGAACCAAACCCTCAGTACCAAGGTGAGCTGCTTTCCACAGCAGGCCCAAGGCCTGCTCTGCTGGGTAGCCACTAGGGGGCCCTTGTGATGATTTGGGCCACTAACCTGGCTGATTTCTTTTTGGTTTTTGGACTGCTCTCAGGACGCTGGTACGAATAGTCCAACTACCTGCCAATGGGTGTCAGAATGTCTTCGACCGTACCTCCAGGCATCCCACTAGGATGCCTCCTGAAAAATCCCAAATCTTTAAAGCTAATGCCTGACTTGAAGACATCAAAATTAATATATCTCTGCAATACGATCTGGATTAAATATCAACTAGATGGGAGTTCAAAATGGCCACTTAATGGCACTCTAGATCCAACTATTTTAGGGGATCTTAATATATACCACCAGCGAACTGGTAAATGGAAGGAGGTTCTTTATGTGCAAGCATTTATCTATCTCCATTCCAATCCCTCTTTGTGCTCCTCTTGTTCCCCAACCCAACTTCTCTTAGCCATGAAATCTACATAACCTCCGCTAGATGACACTACAATGCTAGATCCAGCTAATGAACCACGCTCTTTTTGCCACAGACCTGTCTATGTCACTGAAAACCCAAACTGCTGCCTCAGTTTCTCCTCCTCACCAGGACGCCCCAGAGCTTGCTAGCTCTACCTCTCCAGAGTTCAAATATTAACTATTACGTGCAGAACAGAGTGGAAAATTCCCAAGGTTGGTGTTAATCTGAGTCAACAGAGCATCTGACCTTAAACCATATCTGCCCAGACATGTAGTTTATGTCTTCTTGACCTGCTAGTTCTCAGGATGTCTAACAGACTGCTTGCTCATTTCCAGGCCTATGTGCACCACCTTGTGATGGATTCTTAGGCCCATAACTTTTCTTCCTAGTCAGCACAGGTCCAAAGCTTTAATTTTTCCTTTCATTCCCCCCTTTTTTCTTTTACATAGTTCTAATCATAGAACTATCTAGCTCGGGTTCTTCTTCTTGAGGCAAGGTATTATATTGATGACATAATACCATAAGTTGCACAGCCCCAATTCTTTCTCTGATGAAAGCTATAAGTCTGTTAAAAATACAAGGACCAATGGTAAATAAGAATAGAAGTATAGGGCTGGCGAGATGGCTTAGCAGGTAAGAGCACTGACTGCTCTTCCAAAGGTCCTGAGTTCGGATCCCAGCAACCACATGGTGGCTCACAATACCCGTAATGAGATCTGACGCCCTCTTCTGGGGTGTCTGAAGACAGTTACTCTGGAGTGAGCGGGGCTGGAGCAAGCAGAGGTCCTGAGTTCAATTCCCAGCAGCCACATGATGGCTCACGGCCATCTGTACAGCTACAGTGTACTCATATAAAATAAATAAATACATCTTTAAAAAAAAAAGAATAGAAGTATATTTAGCAGTCCTGCAAGAGCAGAGATTAAAGATGTTAGCCAAGAAGAGGAGTTAAACCAAGTTTTAAACCAATTCTTGCCTTGAGCTCTTTCTCGTTTCTTTTGTTCTAAACCTTCTTTTATTTTGGCTAAATTATCTTTGAGTCTTCCTGAGTGATCTATGTAAAAACAACACTCTTCTTTCAATGTAGCACATAGGCCCCTTCCTTTAGGAATAACAGATCTTATCTTCTTCTATTTTGGAGGACCATTTCTGAGAGGGAGGTGAGTGATTCTTGTAGGTCAGCCAAAGTCTTTTCTATTCTTTCTGTATCTGAGTCAATGGCCTCTCTTAGTTCTCTATATGCCTTATGTTGTAAAGCCATAACGGATGTTCATGTAGCTGCCCCTGCAGTCTCTAAGAACATAACTGTCAGGGGAAATCTTAACTCTCTTTTTTATTGTCAGGCACTACCTTACTGGCTCACAAGCTTCTTATCTTCTTCTTCTTCTTTTTCTTGTCTTTATTTTTAGCTCTCTAGCCTCTTATTTGTTCTGACTCTCACACTAGACTTTATCTTTAAAATCTTTCTTTTAAACGTTCTATTTCTTTATTATGTCCTTTTACAGTCTTTCTGCAACTCTTTTTTTTCTTCTGTTTAAAACATTTTTTAGCTACCTGTACTAGTTTTCTTAACGACTTATTTTGTATCTCTTTTAACTTTCATAGTCTTTCAACTCTACCAGAAATCCAGGAATGACTGAATAATAGAGAACATACGGGGAAGTCTAACACAGCTTCCAGAA
>NW_022196893.1:20341245-20346236 GCF_008632895.1 Mastomys coucha | reverse complement strand
CGTTGGAGCATCAATCTTCAGCCTTCTGGCCCATGAATGTCTGAAAACAGGAAGGACTGGCCTACTCTATCTCGGCAGATATATGCAGTCCTAGACCTGTGTGTCCTTTTGAACAGTATCGTCTGCAGATGAAGAGGCAACTTTTGCCTAGTGGCTGTCTCGCCACAGCTGGAACAGTTCAAATGATGCTCAGTTTCTTCTTTGAGTCTGAGAAAGGGGTACTGTCAGGCACAGACAGATCTCTAGTCAGACGAATAAATAATATCAAATGTCATATTTTGTGGATTTCTGATGTTTTTGAAAACCAACTATTTATATATAATCTGGACTATTGTCTATGAACTACTCTCAATTCTTTTCTTGAAATCACCCTAATAATTAACTCAGAGCCATAAATTTGTTAATTTAACCCTAAACATCTCAGATCTAAACATCTCAAATCTGTCTATAATAACAGTAACAAAAAGATTTGGGTCTAAGCCCTGTCTACTAGGGGAATACTGAAACCAGAAATCTCTTAAGTGAATATAGAAAACTTCATCTTTTGATCTTGAAGTATGCACAACAGAACTGTATTAGCTGCACCTCACAGTCAATAAGAATAGCATTGTACACCCAATCTTAACAACAAATTCTCAATTTAAGAGCTCTTACTTATTTCTTGCACACTAGTTTAAGATGTAAATGGTTTATAACCCAAGCCTCAACTTTTACTAATCACTACTGCAAATATAGAAAATATAAAAAAAAAAATATACAAAATATACAAAACTCAAGACTAATAATATAAACACCAAAGCAAACTTTCTGAGAATAAATTGTGTATCTAAAGAAATACTCAAATACCTGACTAAATTCTAATCACACAATGTTTTTAGTTTAAATTGTCTTATACGCTAATTAAATCATTTTCAATATAGGGTAATTATCATCAGAATGTCGTTTTACCAAGGATAACATTGATTTTGTACCAAATAGGAACATATAAACTTAACTCAATAACAAACTATAAGGCTTTTATAGCTATACAATTAAATCTGGCTATTTTTTCTTATTTTAAATATCTTAGAAACATAACAATAACAACCTTCTCTAGCCCCAAAGCCCAGGGAACCAGGTAGATGACTCATCATAACTTCTTCAAGCTGAATGGGGGCATAGAGATATAAGTGGGCAGAGAAGGAAAAACAGAATTAGTCTTTTGATGTCTGTGTCTTAACTGGATCAGGCTGAAGTCCAGGACACCAGGAATTCAAGCAGGCAGTTTAGATGAGGAAATTCACCAAGGCTGTATATTTCTGTATCATATAAATCTCAAAACAAACTTTCAGTATCATTAAGATATATATTTTTGTTTGATTCTCTGGAATCTAGATTTCTGGAAGATGTAAATACTTCAATTATTTTTTCCCAAAACACAGGAACAAAACCTTTAATTATAAATATAAAGAAATCTATCTGGATGATATTTGGGTTCTCAGTGTCTTAAAGTCTCTAAATAAGAAAGTCCCCATCTCTGATATTTTAGCTGCATTTGACCAAGGACCAGCAGGCATCTCCCACTGGCTTAATAATAACAGACAATTGTACGTTCAAAACAACCTCTTCGCAGCAACAGCCACAGTTATTTCAGGTTTTTTTTTATTACTATCATGTTTTGATAGAATTTGGATTATTTTCTTATTTACTTTTTATTTTCAAGGCAAACTAACTCTTTTTTCCATTTGTCTCTAAACTGTTCATCACCTGTCCCCACTTTACTAGACTTCATTTTTTAAGACCCTCTTCCAAACATTTTATCTTTTCACTACACCTTTCTCTACATTTACACATCCACAGTCTTTCTGTGACATGCTTTTTCCCTCAAGTTCTCCATTCTCAGTGCATACATGCACTGGTCTTTCTCACTACGGTGGCCAGTATAGCCTCTTGCTCCTTCTGTCTCTTTATCTCTCTTTTGCTTTTTTCTCTGCTTCTCTGTCCCTCCACAACTTGCATTAAATCCCCCAGCAACTTACAGTAAATCTCTCAATAACTTTTCTTGCAACCCTTAACCATATCTTTGACAAACAAAACCCAGTTTTAAACATTTCATTCTTTTTTTTAAAAAATCAATATCAAAAATATTATATTCTTGTTACAAAGTTTAGCTGGCAATTCTTATATATGAATACATGATAGTGCAATTTTGAACACATCAAAGACATTGTTTTAAATCTTATCTCTGGTCCAGGTATCACCATTGGCCTCACTAGACTTATAAGGGGTAAGAATTACATAAAATATCATGAAAACCTGTTTTCTTGGGTTGGCTCATGCCACACATTGTCCTTTAACATGACTTTAACCCTGAATTATCAATTTTAAGCTAATTTCCTGTTACCAAGATTACAAACAAAGAAAAGCTGCTGTCCCTTTAAGAGCGGCTTGTGCAGACACCCAGCTTTATCAGCTTTCTTTAGCTATGCTTTACTCCCAGTCACAGCATAGTGGCTTATCAGTTTTTGCTGTGCAAGTTGAAACTGCTTTTAAAACAAGTTAAGCTAAATCAAAGTTTTAACCATTTTTTCCTTTAACATAAACAGTGTTCACCTCCTGGTTAGCAAAGCATGACTCCCAAGGCTTTAATATTCAAGAGACAAGAGTGCATGCAGATGGAATTCACCAAACAGACGGTACATACCCAATTGGCTCTGAGACAGTGCTGGACCAGGATCCCCGGTGGAATTACAATTCCGCAGGTGGTATTTTAGCCAGGGACAGGTTCATCACATGCCTTCTGGCCGATCTTAGAAAAGGGCAACAGTTACCATTTTCCCAGAATCCATTGGGCTCACCCCCCACCTTTACCTGCGGCCACTATGTTAGAACCCTATATATATATATATATATATACATGTATATATGTATAGGTTAGAACCTATGCATACACACACACACACACACACACACACACACACACACAGGGAACACTCCTCCCTTGCTCTCTCTCTCTCCCTCCTCTCTCTCTGTTACTGCCCCCTCTCTCCCTCTCAATTAAACCTCTTACCCGTAGAACTGTTTGGGCCTGGTGTATGGTATGTTCTGAAGCGACCTGCCATTCTAACACATCAACCTGGCTCCCACTTTTCTTTCTTTTTTTTTTTTTTAAATTGGTCATTTTTTTTTATTTACATTTCAAATGTTGTCCCCTTTCCTGGATCTCCCCTCTGCAAATCCCCCATCCCATGCCCCCTCCCCTTTACCTCCATGAGGGTGCTCCTCCCACCCATCCACTTCTGTCTCACCACCCCTAGTATCCCCCTATGCTAGGACATCAAGCCTCCACAGAACCAAGGGCCTCCCCTCCTACTGAGGCCGGATAACAATCCTCTGTTAAGTATGTAGTTGGAGCCATGGGTCCCTCCATGTGTACTCTTTGGATGGTGACTTAGTCCCTGGGAGCTTTGGGGAGTCTGGTTAGTTGATATTGTTCTTTCTATGGGGTTGCAATCCCGTTCAGCTCCTGAAGCCTACTCAGTCTCCATCCTGCCTCCAACAGTTAGAATTTTATTGTAGCTATTTTGTTCCTCTGACTGCGGCGTGCCCCAAACAGTGCGTCTCTGAATGAAGATGGAATTGGGGCAATGGCTCAAGGAGGAAAAGCATTTGCAACACAAGCATGAGGATCTGTGTTCAAATCTCTGGCATTGATGTAAGAGCCAGGCTTTGCCACACGGGTCTCTCACCCCAGTATTGGAGAGTGGAGAGAGGCAAACCCCGAGGCATCCACTGGCAAGCAAGTCTTGCAGAAACAGTGAGCTTCAATTTCATCGACACATCCCTCATCACAAGGACATAAGGCAGAGAATAAGCAAGAAAACCAATATCCTCCTGTGACCTCTGCCAGTGTGTAAACACACTTGCATGTATGTATACACACACAGGGGGGGGGGAGAGGAGAGAAAGAGACTAGAGAGATAATAAAGTGTTTGCCTTTCAAGCAAGAGGACCTGACTTTGATGCCCAGGGTGAGACAGGGCTGGTTTAGACTACACTTCTATTAGCTTTCTCCCAAACAGTGGTTTAGGTTTTTATTTTTCTTGAGATTTATCTGCTTGTTTGTTTGTTGTATTTATGAATATTTTGCCTGTATGTCTTTATGCATACCATAGAGTAAGGTACCCTTGGAACTGGACTCAAAAATGGTTGTGCTGAGAACCAAATCCAGGTCCTCTGTGAGCATATGATTCTCCTTTGTTTGGTTGGCTTTTTGTTTTGTTTTGGGGTTTGTTTGTTTGTTAGGTTTGTGGGGAGTTTTGTTCTGTTATTGGTTTTATTTTGTTATTGATTTTGTTTTGTTTTGAGACAAGGTTTCTCTGTGTAGCCCTGGCTGTTCTGAAACTTCCTCTGTAGACTAGACTGGCCTCAGACTCAGAGATCTGCCTGCCTCTGCCTCCCAATCGCTGGCTTTAAAGGCCTGTTCCACCAGCAGCCAGCTGCAGTAAATGCTCTTAATGGCTGAACCATCTCTCCAACCCCACACCAGGCCTCTACCCCCAAGTAGAACTTTATGCTCTTGGCCCGTAAGTACTGAGTGGCTCTGTTGCCTGTCCTTGATTAGTGATTATTCCGTGGAGAAACGACCACTACGGGGCAGATTTGGGCTAGAATATGCGCATAGCACTTCAATCTGCGTGTGCTGTGTGGTAATACCCCTGCCTCATCCCTTTCTCCACCCCTCCCCCTCCCCCACCCGAGTCCCATCGCCCATCCCATTACGCACAAGCACTGACTTCCCCTGTAAGGCATGTACCACAATGTCTGTCGCACATAAATGTCGGACATTTAACAAACGCTTAGAACACCTTCCCAGCAGGGTGCTACCCTGAACACCCGAGACACAGTAGTCAGACAGACAAGGCCCTGCCCACGTGGCTGTACACGAAGCACGTAAGAAAGGAACATAATTGTCGAGCACTGGGGACTGGGACAGGGGGCGGGGGGGGGGG
>NW_022196893.1:20307378-20340138 GCF_008632895.1 Mastomys coucha | reverse complement strand
GGGGGGGGTGGGGAGTGGAGCTTTCAAGACAGGGTTTCGTTGTGTAGTCCTGGCTGGCCTGGAACTAGTTCTGTAGACCAGGCTGGCCCCAAAGTCACAGAGATCTGCCTGCCTCTGCCTCCTGAGTGCTAGGATTAAAGGCCCGCACCACCACACGGAGGCTTCAACCCATACTCTTACCTCACCTTCCTCACCCCACAGCCCAGATGCCTCTCCTTGTCTTTTCACTCCACACTCTTATTATCCTCCCCCTTAGAACCTTCAACCCACACCACCCATCCTTATCTCCCCTCCTCTCCTATACCCTCACCCCCCTTAACCTTCCGCAACTAACACCCTAGATGCCTTCCTCCAGCTCCTCACTCCACACTTTATCCCTTCTATCAGCTTCTTCAACTCATATCTTTACCCCCTTCCCTCAATCTCCTTGTTCCTCTAAGACTCTGCTCAAGTCTTCAAAGTCTAAAGATCTCTTCATTCAGTCTCCTTACCCTATATCCAAAAAACTGTGCCCCTAAGCTTCTCTTTTACAGCCAAAGCACCTACTCCGCAGCACACACATCTCCCTTCAGCTTCTTCTCTTCACAGTTGTGCTTTGCATAAGAATGCTCCCCATAGGCTCCTGTATTTGAATGCTTGGTCATGAGGGAGTGGTGCTCTTTAAAAGGATTAGAAGGATTAGGATATATGGCCTTGCTGGATAGGTGTGGCCTTGTTGAAGGAATTGTGTCACTCTGGGTGAGCTTTGAGGTTTCAAAAGTTCGTATCAGGCCTGCCTGCATGCTCTCTCTGCCTATTGATCAGGATATAACTCTTAGCTGTTGCTCCACAATCTGCCTGCATGCCACCATGCTCCCTACCATGATGATAATGGACTACACCTCTGGAACTGTAAGCAAGCCCCAAATAAATGCTTTCTTTTATAAGACTTGCTTTGGTCATGGTACCTTCAGAGCAATGCAACAGTGATTAAGAAAGAACTAGGTACCAGAGAGTGTGTATTGCTGTGACAGGCCTGACCATATGGCTTGTTGGTGGAATGTGGACTTTAGGACTTTAGTTAGGAAAGCAGTTGAAGGCTTTACATGGGCCTTAATGGGCCATACTAGTAGGTGCATAAAAGACAATGGTGCTGAGGCAATGTAAATTCTCAAGGCTCATATCATGAAGTTTTACAGGGGAAGATTATTAGTAAGTGGCCTAGAGACAATTCTTGTGATAGTTTGTGCTATCTATCACAATTCTTGTGATAGAAAGTGACTGCATTTTGCTCTTCTTCAAAAAATCTGCCTGAGACTAAATTTAATAATTTAGTGTAATTGAATGATATGCCGTGTTCCTGTTTGACGAAGCAGCAGAACTTGGCAGCCCCAGCCATATGGTTCTGGTTTCAAGTCAAGGATACAGGAAAGGGGTTGTGAAATGTCCCTCCATTTTTTTTTGGACTAATGGCATTAGCAGAGGAGATTTCAAGACAGCCTAATATTGACTGTTTTATGTGGTTATTAGTGACTGTTCTTATAAAGTATTTACAATGAAAAGGAGCAAGTGGAACAAGAAAATAATATAAAATGTACAGTGTGAGGAGAAAAGTAACACTAGGGAATGGTTTATGGGAACCAAATTCAATGCTCAAGGAGATAAGTTTAGGGAAAAGCCTGAAATAAATAAATAAATAAAATACATATAACATAATGTGTAATTAATATATATATATACATATTAATGTCAAAAAAAAGAGAAAAGCCTGATGCTAAATGGAATAAAGAAATAGTGAACTCAGGGCAAGACCCCACCCAGCTAAGCTTCCAATTATGAAAAGGAGTTAAAGGGAAGCTTGAGCAGTGGAGGAAGCCATCAACAATAGAAAGCTGAGGTGAGTGTAACTGAATGAGATGCCGTGTTCCTGCTTGATGAAGCAGCAGAACTTGGCAGCCCCAGCCATATGGTTCTGGTTTCAAGTCAAGGATACAGGAAAGGGGTTGTGAAATGTCCCTCCACAGTGAAGGAAAGCTGACGAGGTCAAATGTATGTCAGGGGTGCCCCTGCATGGAGGCCTGGAGAGGACATTATTTGAAGCTGTGAAGGTGAAGCCTGGATTGTGTTGAAGATGTCAAGATGTTAAAGAAGCCAGAGTTGTGAGATAGCTGCCAAGGAGAGCTCCAGACTGAGAGTGTAACACAGCCCAAGAGAGAGAGAGGTATTGCAGTCGACAAAGCTGAAGAGATCTGAAGAACACTTTGACATCAGACATGGAAATGCAGAATCTGAAGTTTGCCCCTCTGGTTTTCGGTCTTGCTTTGGTTCAGTATTTTCTTGCTGTTTTCCCTTTTCTCCATTTTGGAATGTTGGTGTATATTCTGTGCCATCACATGTTGGGAGTATGTGATCTGCTTTCTGGTTTTCATTTCACATGGATCATACAGTGAAGAGAATGTGGTGAGTTTCAGAAGAGACTCTGAACTTTTCAACATTGTTGAGACTGTGATAGACTATAGACAGGACTGCTGAAGTGGAGCGAGTACATTTTTGCATTATGATATGGTCAAAAGCCAATGGGGGCCAGGGAATGGAATGTGGTGGTGTGAATAAGAATGGCCTCATAGGCTCATAGATTTGAAGGGTTGGTTACAAGAGAGTGGAACTCTGAAAGGATTAGAGGGATTAGGAGGTGTGGCCTTGTTGGAGTAGGTGTGTCTTTGTCAGAGGAGGTGTATCACTGAGGGTGGGTTTTGAGGTTTCAAAAGCCCATGCCAGGCCTAGGTTCTCTCTGCCTGTGGATCAGGATGCAGCCCTCGGTTCCGGCTCCAGTCCCTGCCTCTCTGCCTGTGGATCAGGATGCAGCTCTCGGTTCTGGCTCCAGTCCCTGCCTCTCTGCCTGTGGATCAGGATGCAGCTCTCGGTTCCGGCTCCAGTCCCTGCCTCTCTGCCTGTGGATCAGGATGCAGCCCTCGGTTCCAGCTCCAGTCCCTGCCTGTGTGCTGCCATTCTCCCTGCCATGATGACAATGGACTAAATCTCTGAAAGTATAGGCAAACCCCCAGTCGTATGCTTTCCTTTCACGAGTTGCCTTTGTCTTGGTGTCTCTTCATAGCAATAGAACAATGACTAAGACAACACCCTAAATCCCCCTCCCCTCAGTTTCTCAACCGACAGCCTAACCCCACTCTCCTGACCATCACACCCTACATCCTAGGACCCTTCTTCCCCCAATCTCTTCTCTCCAAACTCCACTTAGACTATACAGTTCCTAAATAAAAGACACAAAAGACTTCTATATTTTTAATAAGCCTTAAAGCATTAGAGCTGGGCGGATATCAATCCTTTATACTATTTTGTTTACTTTTCTGTCAGTAACCCTGAGATATCACATGCCATGTTCCACCTGGACAGCTCCTGCCCCAACAGGCCAGCCCTCATGGCTATGTGCTCACAATCCACCCACCCCATGGTGGCTTGCTCCCTTGGCTTGCTCAGCCTGCATTCTTACAGAACCCAGGACCACCAGGCCAGGAGTGGTCTCATGCACAAAGGGCTGGAACCTCCCTGATCAATCACTAATTAAGAAAATGCCCTACAGGTCCTATAGACCAATCTTACATTGTCTCCGTTAAGGCTCCCTGCTATCCCACTAGCTTACGTCAAGTTGACATAAAACTAGCCAGCACATCTGTTCAGATGCTAGTGACCTCCAGACTGTTCAATGTGATGATCACTTTTTTTTATTATTATTCTACTTAGTATCCTTCCCTTTCTTGGCTTCAGAGACATCATTATAACCTGGCTCTGTTCCTGTCTCTCTGAAGCTTTTTTTCATTTCCTTTGCTGGTTCATCTTCCCAGTCTCTAAACTTTGAGGAGCTCGGATCTCACCCATTTTACCTTATTTCCTAGGTTGCTACTAGCTGTGTGACTTTGAATGTCATCTATACTCCAAAAACTCCTAAGGAAGAGTGTGCAAACACACATTTTCACTATCCTGTTCACAGTGTTTATGACATATTCTCAATCTAGCCACTTTTTGCTACTTCCATTTCTAACAAAGATCCTGGTCCAAACTCTCATTTCTTTATCTGAGTGAGATTGTGAATCATCTCTTCTCCACCTTTGGTCTATCCTTAATGTTGTAATTACAGTGACTCTTTTACATTATCATTGAAGGTGTGCCACACCTCTTCAATCCCCCACTTTTGAATAAAAGCCAAAGTTCTACATAAATACCCTCCTTCCATCTCTTAATGTCTAATGCTTCCGTCTCTACAGCTCTCCACTTATCTCCAGCTTTGCTAACTTTATTTTGTTTACCCACACCCAACACACTTGACCTCAGGGCGTGTGTGTGTGTGTGTGTGTGTGTGTGTGTGTGTGTGTGTGTATGTGTGTTCCTACACACTGAACTCTTCCCCCAAGATATCCATAGAACTCTCGGGTTCATGTACTTACTTTCTTCTAGTCTATTTCAAATTTTAACCAATCATGGAACACTTTCCTGGCCCCTACATGGAGTGGTTCCTCCTACTTCAGGAACCTCCAAGCCTACTTCATTTTTCTCCTTAGCACTTATCATTACCTGATATTTTATGTACATGTGCTTACTGGCTGCCTCCTCTGACAGAAATGAGAACTCCACAGAGAAGGGGACTGTTATATTTTGTTCACTGATATCCAGGCACCTAAAGTGCATAGCGTCCAATAGATATTTGTTGACTACCTGAATTAGTTAGCTACACTGTCCTCTCTCCTTATTGGCTTTAGTTATATACTCCTTGACTCCCTACATTTCTGACTGCTTATCAGTTTTATATACTTGTTTCCTTCTGCTTTTTAAGATTTTTTTTTTTTTTTGGTTGTTGTTTTGAGAGCCGAGTGCAAAGAAATTGGAGATAAAAGATTAAGAATGGGGAAGTAGAACTCCTTCCGCTTTTTACCTAGAGCTAGGGTCCATGCTAACCTCAAACTGGTGATCCCCTGTCTCAATCTTATGAGCAATTAGGATTACACACATTCTACCATACCCAGCTCCTGCACATTTTCGCTTCTTTCTAACTCATTGTGAACGTTATCTATCGCTACATTTCAGGAAGAAATTGTACAATGGAGAGAATCATAGTATTTAATAGCACTTATCTTGGTTTTTTATTGATGTGATAAAACATCACGACCAAAGGCAACTTGGAGAGGAAAATAATTATTTCAGCTTACAGTTCCATTTCACAGTCCATCACTGAGGAAATGTGAGGCAGAAACAAAGCCAGAACCTGGAGTCAGGAACCAAAAAGACCATGGAGGAATGCTGCTTACTTACTGGCTTGCTCCTCATGGCTTGTTCAACCAGTTTTCTCTGAGAACTCAGGACCACTCACCCAGGGTGGGCACCACCCACAGTGGGCTGGGCCCTCTCGCATCAGTCATTAATCAAGAAAATGCCCAAGAGACTTGCCTATAGGCCAATCTTATGGAGGAATTTTCTCAATTCAGAGTCCCTCTTCCCAAATGACTCTAATTTGCATCAAGTTGACATAAACCTAATACAACACTGTAGTGAGGATAAAATCTATGCTTGTTTAGATACTAGAAGAATGAATTATTCAAAACTCTTTTTTCTTCTTTTTTTGTTTTTGTTTTTGTTTTTATTTTTTTCGAGACAGGATTTCTCTGCCTAGCCCTGGCTGTCCTATATGCCTTACAGAGCGCCGAATGCACTCTGTAGACCAGGCTGGCCTTGAACTCAGAAATCGCCTGCCTCTGCCTCCCAAATGCTGGGATTAAAGGCAGGTGCTACCACTGCCTGGCAGAGCTCTTTCTCACTAATTTTAGTACAATATTTTTTATCTCTTTAGTCTAGAGTTTCACATGTCACCACTTTTCTACAGGTATAAGGACAACTACTTAGAAAGTAGTTAGAAACTATACTGGTGTAGGCAAGTGGCAGCAGTGGGTGCTCCTCTAGTTCCCATGGCCTTACCATCCACAGGTAGTGGCTGGTTTTATGGTGCCAAGCATGAATTCCCTCCTACTGAGTAGGCCTGTCCAATCAGGTGGCTGTTGGTTACCCACAAGTGTCACCATTACATCTTTTGGACTACCTTGTGCTGGCCGTTATAGTAGTTCACGGGCATTAGAGCTGGATGGGACCACTGATGGCTTTTTTCCTTGGCAGCATGCATGGCTCCTTCCAGTGCTATGAGAGCTAGTCCTCAAGGAGGAGGCCTTCAGGTCACACCCAAATTGGCTCTTCCGAGTCCAGTGTCCACAGTGTGTGGTATCATCAGCAAAAGGGACTTACCTTCTTTTTCCATAAGGTATGAAGAGCAATGGCTGGAGCATATGTTGTTTTGGGGGCATTTCTTGAATTCCCCTGATCAGAAACTGAAAGGAAGTTCCCTATACCTAACAAAGGGCTTTCTGATAGATGATAGTCTATGGATTTGGGGGTGGGAGGCGTACTGTCACCCCAGTTGGTGTAACTTCAACTAAACTCTGTATGTATGTATGTATGTATGTATGTATATATTATGTAATTTTAAGTAAACATAATTCCATTTTAAATATCCTTAGTGTTATTTGCCTCTCTTCCTCTGTGTTGCCCTACCCAATCCCTCCTTAGGTTAGCCCCACACCTATTTTTCCCATTTCCCCCTTCATAGCCATTATAACCTACTATTTCCCTCTTCACATATGCCCCACCCTTTTTGAGACAGGGCCTTACTATGTAGCCTTTGCTGGACTGTAACTCCCTGTGTAGACCAGGATGACCTTGAATCCATACAGATCCACCTATCTCTGCCTCCTCAGTGCTGGGTTGTCGTTATTTATACTTTCCTGGTATCTGTAGCTATTCAGGCTGCACACTTAACTGTGGTGGTTTGAATGAAACTGGCCCCCATAGGCACATATGTTTGAATGCCTGTTACCCAGTTAGCAAAATTGTTTGGGAAGAATTAGGAGGTGTGGTATTGTTGGAGAAGGTGTGACTTTGTTAGAGGAGGTTTGGCCTTGTTGGAGGAAGTATGTCACCAGAGATGGTGGGCTTTGAAGTTTCAGAAGTGATCTCTCTCTCTCTCTCTCTCTCTCTCTCTCTCTTTCTCTCTCTCTCTCTCTCTTTCTCCTTCCCACCCTCCATCTCTCCCTAGCCCCAAGTAAAATGCCTTCTTTTATAAAAGTTACCTTCATCATGGTGTCTCTTTACAGCAATAGAACACTAAGATACTCATATCTGAAAGTTCAGAGCTAGCATCCACAAGTAAGAGAAAATGTGGTATTTGTCCTTCTGGGTCTGAATCACTTTACTGGGTATAATCCACTTACCTGTGAATTGCCTGATTTTATTTCACAGCTAAATAGTATTCCGTTGTGTTTATATACTACATTTTTATTATACATTCTTCAGTTAAAGAAAAAGAGAGAACTTACTGAGTCTAACTAGTGTTACCCCTATGTGCATGTGTTTAAAACCAACCAACTTAGGGTTGGGTGCTTGACTCTGAAGAAAACTGACCTCTCATCAGCATTGACTGAATACCTGTATATTCATCTAAGAGTATAGCCATGCAGTATCTCCCTCCACTCATGTTGGCATGTCGACTGGTGTGGTATTTGCAGGTCTTGTGCAGGCCATATAGTTAAGTGTCTGTGGTCACAATATCCCTGTGGTGTCTAGAAGAAGCTGTCTTGCAGCCATCATTCTGGTCTTCAGGCTCTTAACAATATTTCCACCTCTTCTTCTGTAGTATTCCTTGAACTTTAGATGTAGGGGTTATGTTATAGATGTCCCACTTGGGGCCAAACACCCCACCATAACTTAGACTTTACATTTTGACCATTTGAAATAGCCTCTGTAATAGAATATCTGCAATAGCCTCCATCTGCTACAGAAAGAGGCCTCTTTGATAAAGCATGCATGAGAGCTGCACTTATCTATGAATGGAAGCCTAAGTACTTTGAAGACAGTTGGAAGTTGCGTTATTTAGCAGCATGTTAGTAGCAGGTTCTCCTCTAGGGCCTGCCATCTCTTCAGCCACAGGTTCTGGGCTAGGTTTCCAGTACTAAGCATGAGCTTCCCCCAGCCAAGCAAGCTTTTTAGGTCCAAACAGAAAGCTCTTGGTTAGCCCCAAGATATAAGTGCCACTATTACACCATCGGGAATATCTTGCCAGCCCAGTAGTCCTGGGTCTCAGTAGATTTGTTATTTTCCTCCCTTTGGCAGCTTATACATCACCTTTTGATGCCATGAGACTTCACCCTTGGGGAAGGTGCTTTCAAATACCAGTTTCATTTCTTCAAGCACTGTGACGGATTTGTATGGGGGCATCAGCAATAGGGTATTGCTTTTGTGTTATGGCAAACAACCAAGAACAACAGCAATCACCTATATTGTTTGGGGGGTCTTGAAGATTTCAGTTTTTACATTTAACTTGGAGTAGCTAGCCAGAAAAGGAAAAAGGAACCATTGTGGAGTGGTGGTGGTGAGAAGGAGTTGGTGGTAGAGAGAGGTGTGACAGGAGACAGATGCTAGAAAGGAAGAAAAGAGGAGATTACATGGCAAGTGGAAAGGGAAGATGATACAGAGGGAGAGGAAGAAGGGACGAATGACACTAAGAAGGTTTGGGAAACCCATTATTTTATATGCTTATGGTAAAATATTTTTAAATGAAATTAACCCCACATCTGGAAGCACCTTCCCCAAGGGTTAGGCCTCATACCATCAAAAGGTGATGTATAAGCTGCCAAAGGAGAAAATCATCAACAAATCTACTCCACTGTAAAGCCTGAGAACCCTGACTATCAGGCTGGCAAGTTGAATAATGCTTCCCCCAGGAGCTCCATGCAAGAAAGCCCAGTCCCAGGCAGAAGATACCTCCCTTTGACTTGTTTATAAAGCATAATCTAAGTCTCGTAGCAGATTTAGTAATAACTTTTACAACATTTTTTGTTCTTCCATTTACAAACTAAAACTCATCTAATTATAATTGTAATTATAAGTGCCTCTTTTTAAGTGCCTCAGTTGTGCTAACACTTGTGTGATTTCTTAATAGTTAAGTTCGGCTGGGCATGGTGGCGCATGCCTTTAATTCCAGCACTTGGGAGGCAGAGGCAGGTGGATTTCTGAGTTCGAGGCCAGCCTGGTCTACAGAGTGAGCTTCAGGACAGCCAGGGCTACACAGAGAAACCCTATCTTGAAAAAAAAAGAAAAAAGAAAGAAAGAGTTAGGTTCTTTTGTTTGGTTGGGTTTTAGTTTTGGTTTGATGTCTGTGTGTGGTTCTTGGACAGATTTCAATATGTAACTCAGGTTGGCTTAAAACTCATGATGAGCCTCTTGCCTCAGCCTCTCGAGTGCTAAGATTATATGGGTAAATACCACCAAGCCCATTTCTCTCAAGAAATTCTTATAAATATCACATCAGGATTACAACGAAGCTTGCATTCTCTTAAATGCTCCCAAACTGTAAATAAGCTTTGGTTAAAAACTCTGGTCTGTAATAAAACTACACATTTTAAAGTAGAATAGTAAAATTGATCTATTACATTAATATGCCAAATTCTCTTCTATATCCAAATACACAAAATTATGAATATTCATAATTATTGTCTTTATCCTTGTGAACATTTTTCCATTTTAATATCCTACTTTCTCAGGCTTATAAATTGCTTGCATACTAACAAAACATATCATCCCACACAATTTTGGGGATTTCCTCTCTTGTACTTTTAAGAGCATCCTTTTCAGTTCAGTAAATTCTTCCCACTGGTAGAGTAATGGTTAGAATGTAGTGGACTTTGGGAGCATGACTCTGCCCTGCTTCTACCCATCAGACTCCTTATCCTTAGTCTCTGGGTGGTTCCTGCACATCACTTCCCCATGTTAGTGCCAGGCCTCTTCACCTGTGCTCTGTCCCTGAGCAATCTGATCTTTGTCTTTCAATGGCATCTCTATATGGATAGTATTTACATTTCTCTTTCTAGCCTGCCATCCATAACTTCCTACTCAGTATCCCCATTCAGATGCATACAACAGCCTTGTGCTGTGACGGTTAGCTTTAATAGTCGGCCCGACCTAGAATCGCCTGGGAAGGCAATCTCAGTGAGGGAATATCTGGATGAGGTTGGCCTGTGGCCAGTCTGTGGGAGATTGCCCTGACTATGTCAACTGAAGTGTGAAGCACATGGGCAGCACCGTTCTCTAGGTTTGGGTCCTCTCCTCTGTTAGAGTGGAGAAAGTCAGCTGGGCATCAGTGAGCACGCATGCAAGCACGCATTCTTTTTCTCTGCTCTCCTTGACTAGGCATGTGACGTAATGCTTCAAGTTCCTGCCTTGACTTTCTCACAGTGATAGACTGTAACCTGGAAGCTGAATAAACCTTTTCTTTTAAAATGGCTTCTGTCAGGGTATTTTATCATAGAAATGGGAAACAAAGCTGTGACAGAAATTAGTATAGTCAGTGGGACTGTTGCTGGGATAAACCTGACTATGTAACTTTTAAGGCTAATTTCTTCACAGGCCTAAGACATTTACTCTGTCTGTGTGTGTGTGTGTGTGTGTGTGTGTGTGTGTGTGTGTGTGTGTGACAGAGACAGAGACAGAGAGAGAGAGAGAGAGAGAGAGAGAGAGAGAGAGAGAGAGAGAAGGGGGGCCACCATGTGGAGGACAGAGGACAGTTTCAAGAATTGCTTTTCTCCTTACACAATAATGTGGGTTTCCAGGAATTGAACTCAGCTTTTCATGCTTGGCAAAAAGCACCCTTACCAGCCAAGCTACCTCACATTCAAAATCGCTTTTTTGTGGAAAGGATGTGGAACATTTGATACTTGGGGTTAGGAAAGCTATTGAATGACGTAAGCAGAGCTTAATGGGCCATTTTTGTGCTTGGAAGAAAAATGCAGACAGTGCATTCTGAACCAGCTCAGAATGATTCCGACGGAAACAAGAACTCTGCTAGGAACTAGGCTAGTGAGCACTTGTGTGGATGTTCACTCTGCTGGTGTCTGGAGACTTTGCATGAAGTTGGATTTGAATTCAACAGAGGAAATTTCAAAGCAAGACAGCTTTCAGGCAGGTATTGCAAAAGCGGCTGAAACTGAGAGATCTGCACCATTGTGGAGAAGCATCCTGCTCTGCCCTGGAACAACAGGAAGGGTTCCTCAGGGTCAGCACAGAAACTGATGCAGCTATGGTCCACAGGAGCCACGGGAGCCAGGACACATCATAAGCTAGCAGAACTGGGCAGTGTTGTAAACAAAGTGCCATGTGGCACTGGTTTTGAAACCATGCTAGATGCAAGATTCAGATTGTGAAGAATAGCTGAAGCCAAGCACCGCGTGTCAGGGTCAGAGACCCTGTGGAAAGGCCTAAAGGGCCACCAGATGAAGCTGTGTGGCTGTGGAGAGCTGGGACATTGGAGGTGCCAGGACAGATTTTTGTAGCCACCCATAGAGCAGAATTATTCTCTTTCATTTTGTATTTCTTTGGATCTTGCAAGAGAACCATAAAGATTTTAACTTTATCATCTTTTGGTTCTTAGTCATGGGTTTCCTTCATTATATAGTATAGATTTGAAGCTTTGTACAGCTCCTTGGGCACAACTCACAGTTGAATAAGAAGAGGAGTCATCAGTGCTACACTAAAACTCTTCAAACTATAGTAAAACTGTTGTTATCTTTTGAGTATTCATAATGCTGTGCCTTGAACCCAGGGCCTTCACTGAGCTACATGAAGATTGTGTTTCCTCCTGAAAGAAACAAAAAGCTCTTGAGTAGTTTCAGTGGTACAATATTTTCAAATCATTAAAAAAAAAAAAGTCACCATGTAAAATGGGCGGGACAGGAGGAAGGTCTTTTACAGACTATAGAAATAGCCCAGATGAAATATGAGGGCCCACACCTTTGTTCAAATGCCCTGCCATCAGGCTTATCTCCTTCCTCTCCGTCACCTTCAGGTCTGCACATTCAGCTGCCTCATGAAGGCTCAGAGGCCTACCTGATAGAACAAGGCCTGCAGTTTGCCTTCTAACCAGCTCCTCTCCTAGTCTTCCCTATTTCAGGCATCATTTCTGTCATTTGTTCCTGCAAAGCGTGACTCCTCAAACCCTCTTCCTGGTTCTGCTAGAGGATTCTCACCCTGCAGATATATGCTGGACTCTTCTATTGCTTGTCAATCGTACCACTCCAGGCTATGAGCTCCACAAGGGCAAAGTTTAGTTTGCCAGTGGCTCCCAAGCACTGGACTTTCCTGAACCATGAATTTCTATGAGCAGATAAGATTGGTGGCTTTCAGTGACATATTAGGTTATATAAGAGGGCAGGCAGACTTCCTAGTCCTGACGGGAATTATGATGAACAACAGTGGTGCCATTTATTTGGTTAAAGGTGAAAAAAGCTGATTGGGAGAGGGAAAATATGAAATTAGCTCACACTATTGGGTTTGACATGTTTAGGGAACTTCCCTAAGGAGAAGCACAGTAGACAGGTGTACATACAGACCTGGGTTAAAGCACCGCCTGAAGGCCGAGCGGTGGTGGTGCACGCCTTTAATTCCAACACTCAGGAGGCAGAGGCAGGTGGATCTCTGAGTTCAAGGCCAGCCTGGTCTACAGGGTGAGTTCCAGAACAGCCAGGACTACACTGAGAAACCTGGCCTTGAAAAAAAACAAACAAACAAACAAAAACAAAAAGGACCATCTGAATCTACAAAGTAAATAGGACCATGAAGCAGTCGGCATCACCATTGAGTCTCAGAAAAAGGGTTGAGGGGCCCTCACTGACATTAGAAGCCAGTGAAGGAGAGGGCCCAAAGAGAGCAGAGGAGCTATCAGGCAGTCAAAGTTCATGAGAGATCTAAGTTAAATACCAACAGGAGGATTTTGACCAGGAGAAAATAGCTGACTGGTAGGTACTGAAGAGAGGTTAAATGTAAGGAGAGAGGTACCATGAATATGCCATTTGTGACTGGTGAGACCAGTTTCAGTGAGAGGCAGAGAAGGATAACAGGTTAGCAGAGTGTGAAGAGGTAGGAACTCCAGTAAAGGTCAGTGTGTGCAGGCTGGCTATAAAACAGGGAGGCAGCCTACAGCACAGGCTGAAGGAATGTGTTACAGGCCTTTTGTCCATCACCCACACTCAGCGACTCTCCTAAACACCACCTGTTCTTAGAAAACTATCTTACTTACAAAAGCAGACCCACAGAAAAGATGGGTTCCCCAGTGAGAAATAGCACCACATTCCAGAAGCAGCACATTTACAGATCCCCAAAGACCATACACCCTGTCCCAGAACCCCGATCTACCTCATGCCTGTCAGGGGCCTTCTGCTCTGGTCCCAGAATCTCACCCTTATCCCGGTGTGCTATCCTATACCTGTAACCCCAGCACTATGTGGAGGCAGGAGGATCAAGAATTCAAGTTCAAGGCTAGACGGGACCAATCTTTCAAAACAAAACTTCCCTTTAACAGTTTAAGGATGGCAGAAACTGACCAAAAGTAAATTGGGGAGGAAAAGGCTTATTTTATTTTACAAATTGCAGTCCATAACCAACCGGAGCCAGAGCAAGAACTCTTTTTTTTTTTTTTAAGATTTATTTATTTATTTTTATGTGTATGAGCACACTGTAGCTGTACAGATGGCTGTGAGCCATCATATGGCTGCTGGGAATTGAACTCAGGAGAGCCCCACTTGCTCTGGCCCCGGCCCCGCTTGCTCTGGCCCCGCTCGCTCTGGCATAATACACTGTAGCTGTCTTCAGACAGCTTGCTCTGGTTGGCCCCACTCACTCAGTCCCTGTTCGCTCTGGCCCAAATATTTATTTCTTATTGTATCTAAGTACACTGTAGCTGTCTTCAGATGCACCAGAAGAGGGTGTCAGATCTCATTGTCTGTGTTTGTGAGCCACCATGTGGTTGCTGGGACCACATGCTCAGGACCTTCGGAAGAGCAGTCAGTGCTCTTACCCGCTGAGCCATCTCCCCAGCCCAGAGCAAGAACTCTTAAGCAGAGTCAAGCAGAAACCTAAAGGCAGAAACTGAAGCAGAGGCCATGAAGGAATGCTCCTTACTGCTTGGTCAGCTACCTTTCTTATATAGCCGGGGCCCACCTGCTGGGATGTCACCACCCACCGTGGGCTAGGCCCTCCTATGTAAATTAGCACTCGAAAAAGGTCCTACAGGTGGGGGTGGAGAGATGGCTCCGCAGTTAAAAACACTGGCTGCTCTTGCACAGTACCTGAGTTCAGTTTCCAACCAGCCACATGGTGGCTAACAACTGTTCATAATACCAATTACAGGGGATTCAGTGCCCTCTTCTGGCGTCCACTCATGTGCATATACCCTCCACAGACAGACACATGGACACATGTAATTTAAAAATAAATGTTTAGGACTGCAAAGATAGCTCAGCAGTTAAAAGCACGGGCTGCTCGTCCAGAGGACCTGGATTCAGTCAATATCCGGAAACTCACAAACCCCCTACTAGGGGATCCAATGCCCTCTTCTGTCCTCCTCAGGTACTGCATACATAAGGTGCACAGGTGTATAGACAGGCAAAACACCCATAACCATAAAAAATAAAAATAAACGAGCCTTTAAAAATAATGTTAAATTAAATAAATAAATCTTTTTAAGGAAAGGAAGGAAGAAACAAAGAAGGACAAAAGAAATTTTCTCACAGACATGCCCTCAGGCCAACGCAATGCAGACAGTTCCTCAGCTGAGGTTCTCTCTTCTCAGATCTGTGAGGTTGACAACTGAAGATAACTGACACATAACAAGGGTCAAAGAAAGACAAGAATGGGGGCTGGAGAGATGGCTCAGCAGTTAAGAGCACTGACTGTTCTTCCAGAAGTCCTGAGTTCAGTTCCCAGCAATCACGTGGTGGCTCACAACCATCCGTCAAATGGGACCCCATACTCTCTTCTGGGTGTGTCTAGAGACAGTGACAGTGTATGTATAGATATATAATAAATAAATCTTTAAAAAAGAAAGAACAAGGGCGTAAGTGGTGATGTCTAGCTTTTAAGTGGAGGAAAACAGTTGTTTGAGGATTGCTTATCTGTGAGCTGTAGAGTGGGAACTAAAATGTCAGTAAGTCCCATGCAGCTCCTTCTTATTCCCTGCCTAGATGGCTGATTCCAATCCTGGGGAAAGAAGCTATGATAACATGCTGAAAATGCTGTCCGACCTGAACAAGGACCTGGAAAAGCTATTGGAAGAGATGGAAAAAATCTCAGGTAGGATGTCTTCCCAGACAGAGTGCCTTCCCTTCCTCCCATTGGCTTCATTGGTCCCCAAACATCTGAACCTATATCAAGTGCTTTCTCTAAGGAGAGTTCTCCTGACATCCTTCAATCTTTTACAGCTTGTAACTATAGCAGCACAACAGTTGGCAGTTACAGTGTTATTTTGTGATTATCTTCCATGGGATTCCACCTGACTTCTACAATTGAGCTTTTACCTTCATGAGGGCAGAGTACAGAGTCCTGTACCTGGCATAGCACCAGACACTAACTCACATATGCAGCAAATGGCAAGCACAGGTCATTATTGCATTCGTGAGCAGAAGCTGGACGGTCTTTCTGTGAGTTATTTAAGTAGAAAGGTTTGGAATGACCATGACAAGACTAGTGTACTACTGAAAACGGGAGGCACAGTATTGTAGAATAAAACAGCAACAGGATGGGTGCATTCTTCATTCTTGGGAGGGAATGTTAATTCTATCCCTAGTGTTTCCATGAAGCAGTAGTAGCAACAACATTATAATTTTATATGTTCTTAACTCAAAATATGCATAATTTCAGGGGCATGAGCAGATCTCTGAGTTCTAGTCCAAGCTTGTCTACAAAGTGAATTCTAGGGCAGCATGGGCTACACAGAGAAACCCTGTCTTAAAACAAAACACAATACTTAAAAAAAAAACACACAACTAAACATCATAATTCTTATAATCCATGAGCCCAAATTTTGCTACAGAAAATGGGAGGGGCACCTTACAGGGTATAGGGCATATTTACTTTACTCAAATGAAAACAATTTAGAGCAAGCATGCTAGCTGTGAGTACACACAGGCACTTGTAGCTGAGCCTCACAACCTGAGTTCAATCCGTAGACACGTACACAGGATCCTACATGCATACAATGCACATACACTCGGCAGGCTCACACACATACACATAAATGCATAAACACACAATGTTAAAAATGAAAGCCAAAAAAGCTAAATAACTTCAATCTAATTGTCCTTTTATTGAATAGGTCTACTACATGCCATTTTAAGAATAAAAACTTGAGCTGAGCAGTGCTGTCACATGCCTTTAATCTCAGCCCTTGGGAGGGAGAGGCAGATAGATCTCTGTGAGTTCAAAGCCAACCTGGTCTACAGAGCCAGTTCCAGGATAGCCAAGGCTATACAAAGAAACCTTGTCTCAGGCGATGGGGGGGGGGGGGGGGGGGGGGGGCCAGGAGGGGAATAGAAGCTTGAATAGAAATCATTCCTTTCTTGAAAGTGGGTAAGGCCCAGAGATAGACATCAATGTGACTATTTGAAATCTTAAAATATGAATTAAAATGAAAAGTATGTACATTATATTACAATGGCTAACACTAATAGCATAGTATGGTTAGGCTGGGGAAGGTGCTAAGGGGAGACCTTGCCCCTAAGAGCCGGGAGGCTGTGAGAAAAGCCTTAGAGAAGGAGCTGTGCGTGGACAGGAGTAACGGTGCTAAAATGGAGATGAAGAGCACTCTAAAGACAGTTGAGGCAAGTGCGAGGGGTCATTATGGTGCCAAAACTCCTCAACTGTCTAACCAAAGAAAGGCACGGCCGAGAAGACAAGGGCTACAACCAAACCAAGGCCCATTCTCTAGGTGATGGGCAGCTTCAAGTTGCCAAACCCTTTCCCCTCCAGGGATTGTTGTCAAGATATTTTAACACAGCAAAGAAACCCTAACCCAAACAGTGCCACCAAGAAACCCTAACCCAAACAGTGCCACCAACTAGGTACAAACTATTCAAATATTCAAGACTAGAAGACATTTGTCTTTCAGACTACCACACAAATGTTATACTAATTGTCTAATTTGAGGAGTAATTTAGTCTTTTTTTAAAGCTTTATTTCCATTTGTCATCTCTGGAGATTATGTTATCAATATATAAGCAACCATAAATTAAATATTGTTTTAAATTTTTAATGACTTATCTTGTTTTCTTTTTCTTTTCTTCTCTTCCTCCTCCTTTTCCTCCTCCTTTTCCTCCTCTTCTTCCTCCTCTTCTTCCTCTTCCTCCTCCTTTCCCTCCTCCTCTTCTTCCTCCTCTTCTTCCTCCCCTTCCTCCTCCTTTTCCTCCTCTTCTTCCTCCTCTTCTTCTTCCTCCTTCTCTTCCTCCTCCTTTTCCTCTTCTTCCTCTTCCTCCTCCTTTTCCTCCTTTTCCTCCTCTTCTTCCTCCTCCTCTTCCTCTTCCTCCTCTTCTTCCTCCTCTTCTTCCTCTTCCTCCTCCTTTCCCTCCTCCTCTTCTTCCTCCTTCTTCCTCCTCCTCCTTTTCCTCCTCCTCCTCTTCTTCCTCCTCTTCCTCTTCCTTTTCTCCTCCTTTTCCTCTTCTTCCTCCTCTTCTTCCTCTTCCTCCTCCTTTTCCTCCTCCTCCTCTTCCTCCTCTTCCTCCTCCTCTTCTTCTCTTTTAAAGATACTGTATCACTGTGTAACCCAAGCAGGCATGGAACTTGATTTATAGATTAGACTGACTTTGAACTCAGAGAGAGCTATCTGCCTCCCAAGTGCTGAGATCAAAGGCATACATAATCATCCCGGATTTTTTTTTATTTATTTATTTACACAAAAAGCATTTTCCCTGAACCTTCTCCCTAGGCCCCAGCCCCCATAAATTGGGGGGAGGCCCCCACTATGTAGCCTAGGATGGCCTCCAACTCACAGAAATCTGTGTGCCTCTGCTTTCCGGGTGCTAGGATGGAAGGTGTGCCACCACACCAGGCCACCATGAAGTTCTTACACTTATAGGGTAACTCAGCTACTCTGATGTATAATCCATCCAATTTTAACAGACTATAGTGTCCCACAGCTGCCATTGGCATTGCGATTGTCATCACCACCTTTACCATTCAGGAAGTTGCCCCTCCTCAGACTTTTGTCTTATTTTATGGTTTCAAGCTTTTCTCACATGTTTATTCTTCCAGCAGAGTAACAGTTTCATTTACTTAATACTCTGCTTGGATTTCTGTTAAGCCTAAACACTTGGTATTTGCTAGATCTTTGTTTCCAGGGCTGGAGGTTGAACCCAGGGTCTCTGACATCTGCAGCAAGTACTGTGTCCCATGTCCTTCCTTTACAGCCATGCATTAGCACATCTTGTTTGTTTGGGTTCCTTTGGGAAGTCTTACTCTCTAGCTCAGGCTGACCTCTTAATCCCTGGTAACCCTCCTGCCTCAGCCTCCCAAGTGCCAGGATTACAGGAATGAGCCACCACATCTGGCAGGAAAAGTGATGTTATTTTAACAGGAAGTATTCTCAGGGGAGAGAGGTGACGACACTTCAGATTGCTCAGGTGCCCATTAAGGTTGTCTCCATTTTGCTTATGTTCTAGATTTTTTTTTTTTTTTTTTTTTTTTTTTTTTTTTTTTTTTTTTTTGGTTTTTCCAGATAGGATTTCTCTGTATATAGTTCTGGCTGTCCTGGAACTCACTCTGTAGACCAGGCTGGCCTCGAACTCAGAAATCCGCCTGCCTCTGCCTCCTAAGTGCTGAGATTAAAGGTGTATGCCACCACCGCCCGGTTTCTTTTTCCTTTTTTCTTTTTCCATTTTCTTTCTTTTTGTTTGCTTATTTGAGACAGGATCTCTATATAGTGTTAGATCTGAGGGAAAAAAACATTTCCACCATTGTCTGATTAAAGGCAAAATTATTATTATTGTATTTAGAAATGTACAAGGAACTGGCCAGACAACTGTCTCCCCCTAAATTGGTGTTTCAGAGAGCAGCCTTTGAGGTCCTTTTTATGGGGAAGGGCTAAAGTTCCTAGAAAACAGCTGTCAAGATAATTAGCAGTTAGCACCTGAATAGAAGAGTGGGGGACTCAGGGCTCAAGGCTGCCTGTTGGGTAGATAAATGTGAGGATTCATCCTGTGGAGCCATCATGGGTGTTCAGGAGGTTAGTAAGGGGAAGAGGTGGGCGTATCTCATGGGCTTACAAATTCAGGATAGGTTGACAAGATTCATTAGACTCAGGAAACAGAAACCCATTCTTATAAAGCATTGGAGGTTGGTAACAATGTATAACAATGTGGCTCCTTAACAACAATGCAGCCCCTCTCTGGGTTTCACAATAGCTCTGATTGTCTTAGGATTCACTGTGTAGACCAACCAGCCTGACCTCAAACGTCCCTGCCCCTGCCCCTGCCCCTGCCCTTGCCCCTGCCCCTGCCCCTGCCCCTGCCTCATAGTTCTGGGATTAAATGCATGCTCTACCACACCTGACTTTTACATATTTTTCTATGGGTGTGCGTCTGTGGGTTTGTTCCTATTAGAAGTGGATACTTACCACTTCATTTGCTAAATAATACTAGACCACAGGACGGCTGCACAGATCTGGCTATTTCGTACTCTTCTAGGTTATTGATAGTGATGAAAATAACAGCTTATGACTATTGTATACCAAGTTGATATCTTTTCCATATGCTCTAAATACATTATCTCTTTCACAATTTTAGGGGGAATATACATAATTATTATTACTGTTTATAGATGGGACAACTTGGTAGTAGAATGTGATTACCATGTATCCAGTGCTCTGGCTCACTCCCCAGCACTAATTCTACCTCTTCTCACCCCCTCCCCACACCCCAGAAAAAGAAAAGAATAATGTAACTAAGTTTTCAGAAACAGCTCTCTGGGTTTGTATCGGCAGGGCCCTGTTTCTGATTCTCTCTTCAGAATCATCACTGCTTTTGTACTCAGCGTCCTGTTACACATCTACGCACTGCTGTGGGAGCACCATACCCCCAGCTCCTACATCAGTACCCACTATCTCCCGCTGCAGAACCAGTCCAAGTGGTTGGGGACCAAGGGCATTTGCTGTGGTCCAACTTCGGAAGGAAATTAATCTGGACTTGGCATAGCCTGCTGGTTCTGGATGTTTCTCCTAAGATCACAGTCTCACAGTCATAATACCAACCATGGCTTCAGTCTCTGAACACTTAACTGGGTTCAGGAAAATCTGCTTCCAAACTCATGTAGCTGGTGACAGGAGATTTTGTTTCCCCTTTTTTTCTCTTCCTTTTCTTTTCTTCTTCCTCTTCTACTTCTTCTTCCTCTTCTTCTTCCTCCTCCTCCTTCTTCTCTTCTTCCTCCTTCTCCTTTTTTGATGGTGGCAGTGCTGGAACCTTGAGAATACCAGGCACATAGTCTCTTCCTGAGCTATGATCTTAGCTGGCTTTTCTGTATGGCCTCCTCGTAGGCTGGTCTTAACTTGACCTGCCACTTCTCTGTCACAGCATGTGCTGTTTACTTCCTCCTCAGCGTGTCTCATGGCTCCTGATAGTCTGCCTTCTCCTCCTGCAATTTACCATGGACACTTCAGAAACACAAATGTGTCTGCTCTGTGCCCTGCTGTATAGTGCCAAAGATGCCCAAGCAAATGGCAGCAAGGAGTGGCAATCAGTAGATAGTAAATTAATCAAAACCTCGAGACACACTTCTGAAGTGGAATGTTGTAACACACACACACACACACACACACACACACACACACCTGTAATCTCATCATTTTCAAGGTAGAGGCGAGAGGACCAGGAGTTCAAGGTTATCCTCAGCTACAAAGCAAAGTTGAGGCCAACTTGAACTACATGAAATACTATCTTACAAAACAAGACAGACATATCTTCTATTCTATAGACCCTAAAACATTTCCCTTGGATCAGAAGACAAGAGACTATGCAAATGATAGGGTGCCTTGCTATCTTACTGACTCTTTTTCCTTACAGTGCTTTGAGCCATATGGCCAGCTAACCTTATCATTAAATTCTAACCAACTACAGACATGAAGGAGCCTCCTTGTAATTAAAATACAGATGTCACCAAAGTCATTTGCAGCTACAGAATACTCTTTTTCTTGACTTTCATTGTGACTATATCTATTTTATGTGTAGGGATGTTTTGTCTGCCTGCAATTATGAGTTGCACATTTTTGCAATGCTCATAGGGGCTAGAAAAGACCATCAGATCAATTCCCTTGAGTTGGAGTTACAGTTGTGAATGTTAATATGGGTGCTGGGAATTAAGCCCCTGCCCTCTAGAAAAGCAGCAGTGCCCTTGACCACTGAACTATCTCTCCAGAATACTCTTTGTAGAGGAACCTCCTTGGGAACTTTTCTCTTAGGATAGAGTTCTTGCTTCACTTTGGTTTTGTTGACTTTTTTTATTCAGGAGGTTTTTATTCTTCTCATGTTAGGTACCAAACCCAGACTTCATGCATGCTCTGAAGCGTGTGATGGTTTGAATAAGATTGGCCCCCATAGACTCATCCATGTGAATATGTGGTCCCCAGTTAAAGGAACTGTTTGGGAATGATTAGAAGGTGTGGCCTTGCTGGAGAAGATGTGTCATGCCAGGCCCAGACTCACTCTCTGTCTTTGCCTGCAACTTGTGGATTAGCTATAAGCTCTCGGCTTCTTCTCCAGCACCCTGCCTGCCTGCCTGCCTGCCTGCCTGCCGCCAAACTCCTAGCTCTGATAGTCATGGGCCCACTCTCTGATACTGTAAGCAAGCCCCCAATTAAATGCTTCCTTTTATAAGTTGCCTTGGTCACTGTCTCCTCACAGCAATGGAAGTGTGACTAAGACAGAGAGCTTCACCATTCAGCTCCAGAATGGAGTAGTTTTAAAGGGTGTGTTCATCCCTGGGCCTTTTAAAAGCATTTGAAGCTCCGAGGAGTCTGTATCCAGTGCTGTGGGTATATGCAAGATTCGTCCTTTGAGCTTTTTATCCTCTAGTGTTGCTCTCCTTCCTACCTTGAGTCTTTGCCCTGGGCACCTAATCATTTACTTTACAATAAGACTTTCCAATTTTACGCAGTTCTTCTCAACTGGATGTCTAGTTTTGTGGCTCACAATTCGACCATCCACCACATATTGAGTATGAACGCCACCTAGCCAGGTCCTTAGGCACTCATGACAAGGGTCACCTTTCTTCTAGTTCCTGACAAAATTCCTTATTTCCATCTGATCTCTCATGGGAACAGCTTTACCATCTGTAGGTCCCCAAGCCCTCAGTCCAGCATTGCCTATATTCTCTATGAAGACACAGAGTTTCTCTCTAAATTCCTGTTTTCTTCCTCAACCAGAATTTCTTTTAAAGTTCCATGTATTCACTGTGTCAGCACTTCTGTTATATGCTTCAAAACTCTAGCTGCCTCTACCCACCACCAAAGCTGCTCCCCTACTTTCAACTGTTTGTTAGAGCAATACTCTCTACACAGGCACCAAGTTCTGATTAACCATCCAGGGATACTAGAACAAATGTTCACAGACAAGGTAGCCTTAAAAATAAAAATTTATTTTGCATGGTCCTAGAGCCCTAGACATCCAAGATCCAGGTTCCAGCGGGTTGTGTGGTGATAATTCTCTTCAATGTTTGTGTAATCATCCACTTTGTCCTTGTCTCCTCACATGGCCCATTGCAAGTGCTGTGTCTCTTTTATAAAGACACTAACCCCATGAGTCAGGAGGGCTCCACCCTTATTGCTGCACATCTCCCAGAGGCCCACCACCTAATGGATTAACTTAGGACCATATTTGTACATAAATGTAGAGCTGTGCATACACTCAGTTCATAACACGTGTCTGGTTCTTTCTGGAAGCTAGTCGATGGTCTCTATTCTGTGACTGAGGAGACTGAGTTTGCAAATGTGCACCCTTGACCCAGCTCTCAGAGCTAGAGGCAGAGAGAAGGGAAGCAGACTCTGCTCTGGCTTCAGATCCATGTGTCATCTGCTGTCTGGGGTTAGGAGAAAGAGTGCTCTGCAGATCCTGTGTGCTAGAATGATCCCCAGCCTGCTAGACAAAAAAAAAACCCAGTGTGTTGTGGGATGGCCAGTGATCTACATTGTAGGAAGTCTCCCAGGCACCATTCCTGATCCAGACACTAAAGACTCCCTATGCTATAGTAGAGCCGTATGCGCTCTGTTGAGACCATACATGATATCATTACCTTTTCTAGTAATTCTTCCATAACTAAATATAGGCTTCTCTCCACTACTCCAAGTCTGTGATGAGGTGATGTTGCTTGCATATATGCACACATGCACGTCTCTCACTAATCACTTTCCCATAGTCTCATTGGTTAATTTCCCGACATATCCAATATTCTTTTAGCCTGGTAGAGGAATTTTAAGGCATGTCTGCTGTGGTATGTTGTCATGCAGAGGGGCAGACCACGTTCTGCTAAAGTTCTGAAGGGAAGAACCAGGAGTGGATGCTGCCGAATGAGTCCCGCACACACCTCACTGCGTCTGCACAAGAACTGTATGTTTACTTAAAGGCCCAGTACATACTGACCTCAAGTTGTTCTGAGAAAAAGCAGAGCTACTTGTCTGTGTGGTGGTGAATGTTCAAGGATGCCGAGCAGTGAGGCAGCCAAACCTTTCCAGGAGAAAGACCCCTGTGCCTTACTGGTGTCAGGGACTACTGAGTACTAGAAAACATATCATTTGGATCTTGTGGGTCTAGAAATGGTCAGCTTACCTGAGCATGTAAACTTGGGTAGTGTAAAAATGATGACTTAGCAAAATAACAACAAGAACAACAACAAAAAGGCTAGGCAGTGGTGGAGCACACCTTTAATCTCAGCACTTGGGAGGCAGAGGCAGGCAGATTTCTGAGTTTGAGGCCAGCCTGGTCTACAGAGTGAGTTCCACGACAGCCAGGGCTACACAGAGAAACCCTGTCTTGAAAACAAAAAACAAAAACAAAACAAAAAAAAAGATAACTTAGGCATCACCTGCAACCAGTAGCTATGAATTACAGTGACCATTAGCTATAAACTATATACAGGTAAGGGTACATGTTTTGTTGTGATTTTTCTCCTAGTCCATATCAAGCCAGCATCCAGCTTGTTACTGTTACTGACTCAAATACTGAGAAGTTAAGACTTCTAGAATATTAGCAGGTGTCATTGTTGCCAACATAGAAAGAAGTTTATGGGGGTTTATAGCACCTTATAAGCTTTCTCTCCTTGGAATACTCACTGTTCCCCAGGGTCTTACCCCTAAAGTTGAGCACAGTGCCCCCCCCCAGGGCGTCAGCACCTGTCACCTAACTGGGCCTGTTTGGTCGTTGTAGTGCAGGCAACCTGGATGGCCTACGATATGGTGGTCATGCGCACCAACCCCACACTAGCAGAGTCCATGCGCCGGCTAGAAGATGCCTTCCTCAACTGCAAAGAAGAGATGGAGAAGAACTGGCAAGAGCTACTCACTGAGACCAAGCGCAAGCAGTGAGCCACCATCTGTCACCAGCCTGTGGGCTGAAGCCAGGGACATGGGTCCAGAAGCCCAGATGTGTAGCCGTGTGCATGGTACTTGTTTCTCAATAAACTTATTTTCAAGCAAGCCAGAGGACCCCTCTCTGTCTTGCATAATAGCTGACCCAACTTCACAGCAGACTTGTAAACAAAGATGAACAGTGTGTGAGGAGTGCTTTCAGTGAGCCAAACGCCTGTCCATATCAGTTGTATTAAACACAGAAGAAAAGGAGACAAGACAGGGCTGGCAAGAGCATAGATGCAGACACTTGGCGTCCTTCAAGATTGGTAGCCCGAGTTCAGTCCCTAGTTCCACACAGAGGGTTCAGGAGAGAAGCGATTCACAAAGCCGTCCTCTGATCTCTGCACTCCCACCATGACACATGCATTCCCCCTCACAATAATCATAACTGATTTCTTTTTAAAACATTTTATTATTTCATGTGCGTGGGTGTTTCACCTGAATGTATGTTCGAGCACCACATGCATGCAGTGCCCACAGAGGCCAGAAGAGGGTGTAAGATACCCTGGGACTGGAGTTGCAGACAATTGTGAGCCACTGTGGATTCTAGGAATCAAACCTGGGCCATCTGGAAGAATAACCAGTTCTCTAAAACACTGAGTCATCTCACCAGCCCCTAAATTGCTTCTTTTTTTTTTTTTTTTTTTTTTAAGGAAAAAAAAATGGCCCACTTGAGATAAATCAGGTTGAAGTCAGGACAAGCAACAGTACTCAGATTTATTTACCTGCCTAATGTGGGCCTTCGGTGGATGAAAGGATGTCACTTTGACTGTCCCAGGTACCAAGCCAGATGGCCATTGGTGATCCTGTACCCATGGCTCTCCTGAATGACAGGTGTCCAGACAGGGTTAAATGCTTTGTATTGGTTCACACCAGTAACAAAAAAGTATAACTAGAGTAAAACACGGGGCTCATCTAGAGGAGAGCTTGTAAGAGCCATGTGGGAGAAGCTGAAGGGAGACTCACAAGGTGCCCAGTGGTCCTGGGCCAGTCTGGGCTGGGATTGTGGGCTGTAGAGTGATTATCCAGTCAGGAGATAGGATATTCAAGTGGTACTCAGACCCGGGAGGAGAGTCAAGCCTCAGGATAGCAAAAATCCCAGAATGAGGACATTTCCTGAGGAGCTCTTTGCTTCTTCTTCTATCTTGAGGGAACGTAGGAAGTTGAAATGTTTCTACTGAGTACCAAAGGATCCCACAAGCAGAAGTGGTTTTGATAAAACTAAGACATCCTAAGCGGGTGAGGGAGGGCCTGGGCCAAAACAAGCAAGGTGTAGTGGGACCCAAGAGGGATTGGGGAAGCCGGGGGTCCAAGAGGAGAGACGTAGAAGGGATCTCACTTCAAACATAAGTAACAGTACTTAACCTGATGGGGAAAGCTTTGGGTATAAGAACAGGAAGTTCTGACCATAGGCTTTTCCCCACACCCCAGGTCCACTCAGACCCGCCCAGAGCAGGGTGTCCCCACAGCAGCAGCCGCACAGTTCTGCTTGTTTCCCAGCACTCAGATTGTGGTCTGCAACCAGGTCTTAGGGGGCAGAGTCAGAGTGAATGGATAGAGGACCCCTTTACTTCCCAGTGGGAAGGGCTGCAGCTCCTTGGCCTGAAACAGGGCAGTCCCCTCTGAGACCGTGAAGGTAGCTGTAACCTGGTGGTTGAGACAGTAAATGGTGTTGCCCAATACTGTGCAGTGGAGTGGGGCGGGGTCAGGCAGTGGCAGGGAGGCTGCCCGGCTCCAGGAGCCTGTCACTGTGTTGTAGCGCATCACTGCAGCACCTACACCCCGCAACAAGTCAAACCGGTATAGGAAGCCCCCTAGTGCCACCATATCACTGGAGCGTCGATGGCTGGCACTGTAAGGGCACTCATCCCATGAGTCTTTGACAGGGCTGTACCTGAGCAGGCGGTAAAAGAGATGACCCCCTGTGACATAGATTTCTCCTCGGCAGACCACAGCCTCGTGGGCCACAGGGAAGGTGCCCTCAGGGAGGGATGCTCTCAAGGTCCAGGTGTCTGTGCGTGGGTCATAGCGCTCCATGCTGTAGAGGCATTCACCACCAATGGCATAAAGCATCCCATCCAGGGCTACCAGCTTGAGCTGGGCCCGGGCTTGCTGCATGGGCCGAACCTGGCTCCAAATGTTGGTCAGAGGATTGTAGCAGAATACCTTGTTGGAGCAGACAGCCTTGGCACCAGAACCCCTGATACCACCTGCCAGAAACAGATAGTTATGCATAGTGCAGAGGCCACATCCCCGAAGGGGGACCTCCTCTGGTACTTGAGTCAGGGGCCGCCACACATTCTCTTGTGGGTTGAACACATGGAGGTATGTGTGAAGATGCTCAGACCTGGTGGTGGGACCTTCCTCACTAGGAGGGCCCCTTGTGAGCCCTGAACGGCTCACCAGATAAAGGCTGGGCAGCACGAGGACCCCCAGCACTGTCTGACCCTGGCAAGTCCGCAGGTTCAGGATGCGTTCCCTGTCGGCTCCACTCAGCTGCCGGTAGAGGTGTGGGTCTCCCAGAACGTGCAGTAAGTTGTTGCTCATCAAGACATAGGTCTCCTGGGCTAAGCCCAGCTCTCCATGCTGCTGGGCGAAGGCCAAAACCTCCAAGCAGCTCCCTAGATCGAGCTTTGGGGGCCATAGTGCCACGGCTGTGCTAGGCTTCAAGGTCTGTGAGCAGTACTTATGAGGCCCCTCCACCACTCCCCAACTCCCAGGCTTCTGCAGAAAAACCATAAGCTTTTGGGCCTCTTTCTGCTTCTCTGTGAGCATGTCCCTACTGTCTGTAGGTCTGGCTCCCTCCTTTAGCACCTGCCCCTGGGGCTGCTGGGGTTCTTCTTGGGTCAGTATGTGTTCAGAGCTCTGAGCTATGCTGCGTTTCCTCCTCCGCTGCCGAGGCTGAGGGACGGGCTGAGCATCCTGCCTCATAGAAGTAGACGGTACAGGACCGGGCTGTGCCAGAACAGGGGTAGCCACAGGCTCTGCAGCTGGGGGCAGCAAGTCCAGACACTTCTGCTTGGTTTCATCCCCTCTAGGGTCCGGGGCGAGAGATGCATTAGCATCTAAACTCATTGGCTCTGTTTCACATCTAGTCTCAGCTAGGCTCCCTGAACCTACCGGTGTGACTAAGGCTGGTCTGTGTTTGTCCTGGAGGCTGGAGATGGCTCCTTCAGAGGAGGGCCCTGGCTGTGTATCTTCAGAGTATGTGGATGGTCCAAGACCTACAGGACTCTCAGGATCTGCCCTTGGGGCACTGCCTTGGGCCTTTTCTTGCCTGGGGAAGGGGTGGCTTCTAAGAACCATAGTAATTAAATTGCCCCAGCTATTTGAGATTCGTCTTCCCGGGGAGCTCTTGGAGAGGCCCACACTAGATTCCGTAGACATAGGCCTTGGCTCACTGTCTACTGCAGGACCTTGAGCAGCAATTAGGCCAGAGGCTAGAGCTGGGGGTGATGTTGGGGCTAGGGTTGCTGTTGAGATTGGGGTTAAGGCTATGACTGGAGTTGAGGATGGGGTTGGGGGTGATGTTGGAGATGGAGTTGATGTTGAGATTATGGTTAAGGCTGTAACTGGGGCTAGGCAGGGGGGTAATGTTAGAGATGGGGTTCCTGTTGAAGTTGGGGTTGGGGCTGAGGTTGGGGGTGATACTGAGGGAGGTGCTAGGACCGCTACTGGAGCTGAAGTTGAGGCTCCTGCTGAGGTTAAAGTTGGGGTTGGAAAGGGGGCTGACCCTGCTCTGAGGCTGTCACCACCAGAAGGACCCTGGGTAACATCCAGGGGCAGATTGTTTAAAGGAGCAGAGGTGGGGACTGAGTGAAGGAACCCGGGGCTGGGACGCACTTCCATGGCAGAGGATGGAACCAGCTCAGTGTCCTGTGTTGGAGCAGAGGCTGGAAGGGTGTGGGAGGGAGTACAGCTGAAGCCATGCGTGGACTTCCTTGTATCCATGATAAGCCCAAGGCTCTGGTCTGTAGCTGGCCTGCCAGCTATGTGCTTCTTTTCCTCGTCTTGACACGACCCTCTCCCTCTCCCAGTGAGGTGGCCCTCTCCTAGTTTCTCCATCTTGCTCTGGCCAGCCATTTGGCCCACGGCACACGCCTCAGAGTGCAGATCCTCTGGTAAGGCACCTTGGGAGGGGCTGACGTTGCTGGTGACAACAGCTTCCCCACTCTCCTGGGGCCTGGCTTCCTCACTAGCCAGGATGCCCTGAGTCTCCCTAGGGGTGGGAGATCCAGTCTCCTTGCTCTCAGCACCTTTAGCCCCTGACCCTGCAGTACAGGTAGGAGGGAGGCGGAGGTTGCTTTTCCCACACGCATCCTCAAAGGAGTCCACCTGGGGCCGACTACCCACAGCATCAGTTAGGCCCATCTCCTGAGGAACCTTGAGCCCCTTGTCTGAGTGGTGTGATGAGGGACCTGCAAGGGGACTGCTGGTGAGGATGCCCCGGTTGGCCGGACCTGCCATATCCACAGCATCCCACACACTCACCACAGTGCCCAGGCGGAGAGGATCCAGTTTTAGAGGACGGCAGGGTCTGTCTCCTGAGCTGACACCAGGCTGCCGTCGCCGACGAAAGCTGCCTAGGCCTCTCCCCAGAGGGCCAGGAAGCCCCCCAGGCAGGTGCCAGGGGCTGGTGTCCTGTTGTTCAGTGTGGACAGGGCCTTGCCCAGCTGTCCCCTTACCATAGGTTCCAGTTGCCTCCAGCTGCATCTCTGTCTTGCTGTCGAGACTTCGAGGGGTAAAGCGGATCATGATGGGGACAGGAATATCCCTTGCTTTGCGGTGGCCCAGGGAGGAAGTTTCTGGCCCGGCTGGCTCCTTTCTTTTCTTTCCCAGGGATGCTGGGGTGGTCCCTCTGCTGGCCACCACTCCAGGAGTCTTATACAGCAGCCGGACATCTGAAGCCATACTTCTGTCTATTGATGGCTCTGGGTCCTGGGTCCTAGCTGCAGCAGATCTCCTCTGGCCATCTCCGGGAGCCTCTGGTGTCTTCTGTCCCTTGCTCTGCCCCTCACTGGCATCATTATCCTTGGACTTTGGGTGCAAGGCCTGCCTGACTCCTCCTGCCTGAGCAGGTTGCACGCCTGGGGCTGCGGATGCTGATCCTCCTGTCTCCTGGTCCTCCCTGGAGCCAAACCAGTGCAAAGCCAGTGCTAAGGTGGCCACCACTGCTAGTGCCAGCAAGGTGAGTACAGCTGCATCCCAGTCATCGTCTCCGTCATCACCATCCCAGCCCCAGAGGGGCCCACCAGCCTCTAGAGCGCCCAGGAGCATGGCGAGGACTGCAGATTCGCTGTGAAGAGCCCTGCTCTGCTTGGCAGCTATACATGCCCCACACCCAGCCTGAGCGGTTGGGTGTACAGATGACATTGCAAGCAGCTCACCCAGGACAGCCCTGTTAAGGTGGACTGATTCTCCAGGCCATCGAGGGATACCTGCCTGCATTCAGGCTTGCAGGCTTGTCAGTAAACCCAGTTGGATGTATCAACGGAGCCTGTGGTTCGAAGGAGCCTGCCCTGGGCTGGACCCATCCCAGCTTCTACCCCTTCCTTCTTTGCTGAGGGCGTAGGGACAAATGGCACTGCTCATGGATACTCTGCCAACTTCTCACCCCTTTATCTTCTGCCCTAAAGACCGCCATACCTCTAAGTTCACCGTACACAGGAGCACTGGCAAGGAAGGGTTACCACACAGGGAGATGTTATCTTGAGTCTTAGCAACATGATGCAGCCCTAATGAAATTACCAGAAACCGGAGAGGCCAATTCCACCATTGCCACCAGGGATGGGGGTGGGGAGGGGTTATTCTGGTGGGCTCTCAGGCTAAACATGAGAGCCCAGGATGAGGGTCATGTGAGTGACCGTCTGAGCGTGGTTGGGACAAGTACTGTTCTCATCCTCCTTCATCCAGCAGCTGCCAAGCGCTGCTCCAAGAAAACTAGAGATAAAGCAGTTTTCAAGACAAGAGGGTAAAATAGAAGTGAGGAAGACTGAAGAAAACCCAAATACTGTACCTCCCTCTCTCCCTGTCGCCAGTCTTATTCCACCCCTAACCTAACACTGGAGCCCTCTGGCCTCTTTTCTCCCTCTTGGCCTGCTCAGGTACCACCCCAGCCAGTGTTCCTCTGAAAAGCTCAGGGCACAGCCTGCATCTCCTGTAGTCACTCATCAACATGTACCCAGATCCTTCAGCGACCCTGTCTGGCTCAGGGGTTCTACCAGGCCAATTCCAAGGAACCCTTCCACTCCCCTGCCTTTCCTGTCTGAACCAAACCCTGCTCCTTCCCACCTCCTCACCTTGTTCACTTCTCCCAGGCTGGCACGTGGACACCCCAGGGGGCATAGGTACTTGTGTTTGTTTGTTTGTTTGTTTGTTTGTTTTAGGAAGGGACTTTCTCTACCCACTCATCCCAGAAATCCATATCGGAAGTGAGTCTTAACTATTTACCAGGTAGGACCCAGACATAAAAGAGACTGGAGTCCGCCAGAATAAAGGTAGCTCCCCCAACAAGAAGTAGGCCTTTTCTTCCTCTGAAACAACAGGCCCAAGGGCTCCTTTGACTCAGGCATCAAGGGGGTGCCAAGAGTGTCCCTGGCACCTCGCCTGGGCCCTGCTGAGCCTCAAGTATCTCATCTGGCCTGGTCCCATCGGCTTCCCACAGAACTATTAAGTGACAGTAAGAGGATGGGGTGAGCCCCACGTCTTAAGGTGGACTTCGATTGCACAGGACTTCCTTGTCTCTAGTCTCTGTCCCAATCTCGGGCTCTATCTGCTTTTGTAGTTAAGTTTGGAGACCCGGGACCAGCAATAGATATAGTGGACACTTCCCCTGTAGCTCTTTATTGGGCTGGCTGAGTGCCTTGTTAGCTGCACACGGCTTCTGAAGATCTGGAACAGTTAGAGTGAAGAGGGCCACAGGGAGCCTCAGAGGGGGGCATGATTGCAGGAATCGACACAAACCCACAAGGAATGGGTCAGAAGATGACATGCTCAGTACTGTCAAAAGGAAGCATTTGCCTTTGTCAGAGTCAGACAGAGGGCAAAACTTCATTATGTCTGTCTAGAGCAGTGGTTCTCAGCCTTCCTAAGGCTGGGACCTTTTACTATAGTTCTTCATGTTGTGGTGACTCCCCCCACCATAAAATTATTGTCATTGCTCCTCATAGGATTGGAGCTTTGGCCTAGGCCTTGGAGGTGAGTCCAGGTGGCTTCTGTGGGCCAGGCTTTAGGCCACTCAGCCACTCGAATGATTGTGACATCTGCTCCTGTATTTGCAAGGCCAGAAAAGATTTTACCATTTAATGTTAAAATCAAAGTGGGCTTATCCTTGGGTATAGCCTGTAGCCATTTTTGGGCTTAACTCTTTTTAGGGACTTATGTGAATTTGGCTGAAAGGGTAAAAGAAGCAATTGGGCAATTCTTTGACCAACATCAGTGCTAGTCAAGGCATCAGGGCAGGAGGCAAAAATAAGAATCTCCCCTTGAAAATCATTATCAGTAACTCCTGGAAAAATATGTAAGCCTTTCAAAAATGAACTGCATTGTCCCAAAATAATAGCAAACATGCCTGGGGGCAGCTTTAGTGGTCTGGACCCCCATGTCAGGAGGTAAGGCTACACAGCAGGAGGCACAGAGGTCCTACTCTGGGCTTCTGGGTGTGGTTCCATAGTGTTCTGAAACCAGTTGTGGCTTGGTGGGACAAAGCTCACTGCCCCAAATGAGTTTTTGTTTTTCGGGGCCTGGGGCTGACCCCACCACTTGTTTCCCCTCCACCCCAGCAGGAGAGAGTGTCTGCCCCTGGAGATCTGTCTTAGTTTGACAACTAAGTAGTAGTCGCGTTTGCAACGAGGACATGGGCCAGGAGCTAGGGGGAGAAGACCCAACACAGGCAAACAAGCCTGGGTGATAATTAAGCTGTTGTACCTCAGCCTGATAATCTTCTGCACCAAGAAGCATATTAGCTGTCCAGGCTACCCCTGCCTGGGCATTTCTAGTGGCCAAATCTTTGCAGGCATCTTTATAGTCACCCTCCCATAGAAGAAAATCTCCCCCTCCAAAGTAGGATTGGGCAAGGATTTGCCAATCTTGGGTTGTAAGCCATCTTTCAGCAACTGCCTCAATTATAGCCAGAGTATATGGTGCTATGGCTCCATATTGAGAAACTGACGTTTTTAATTCTTTTCTCTTTCTTTCTCTCTCTCTCTCTTTTTTTCTTTTTTTTTCTTTTTTTTTTT
>NW_022196893.1:20302757-20307325 GCF_008632895.1 Mastomys coucha | reverse complement strand
CCGGCAACTGTTTTTAATTCTTTGAGCACAGACACTTCAAAAGCAACCTGGTGGCAGACGCATCTAGCGTTTCCACCCTCGGGGTGGGTGTCTCCACCATTAGGAATCTCAAAGGAGAGCGTGTCAGGAGCATACGGAGTTGTTTACCGTTGTTTTAAGAGTTCTTGGTGTTCATGTTCAAGACAGATTTGATCTTTAAGGTCTTGATTTCACTTTTGAAGGGAAGCCAAATTTTGTGCCAGTAGTGGAGCCGACGGGATAGGGGCATAAGGAGGTGGTAGTCTCTGAAGAGGAGGCTGGTCAGGATTATGATACTGAGCAGCTGCCTCACCTAGATCTTCCATTCGCTATCACTGAGGTCATCTACCGGGATCGCCTTTTCAGGTTTTTTTAAGAGTGGATAAATTCTTTTAACCTTAAGGTGAGCGCCTATGGAATTTTTAGGAGGTTTAGGATTTTTTAAAGGAGTAGGACTAGATTTTAAATTCTTTGTGGAGGCTTTTGAAGCTCCGATCTTTTCCTCAGCGTCACTATCAAAGGACATTAAGTCCTCCTCCGCCTGTTTTGGTGGCGGAGAGATCAGCATCTCATCCTCAGGGGCATCACCCTTATTAGAGGCAACAGTAACAACACTCTTTTTAGCAGTAAAGCTTTTTTCTCCCTCTTTAACAACTTCTGCAATCGAGGGATCAGATGGTTAAAAGAAAGAACTTCCTCAATAAAATTCCAAAAGGAAAATGCCCTTACCGGGACCTTTTCAGGCCCAAAAACTTTATAATAATTTTTAATAGCGCTACCTACATGCTCAAATCTATTAAGATCAATGGTATCTTCAAGGGGAAACCATGGGCAAATCTCTTTAATAAAATCAAAAAAAAAAATGTAAGCAAATCATGTATTTTAACCTTTATCCCTCGAGCCTTTAAAGCCTTTTTCAACCCTTCCACAAATAATTCGTAGCTATTCAATGCCTGTCCCATGATCACCACAAACTTACCAAGATCCCTAGTCAAGGGGGAAGGCTCCCGTGCAAGATTTCTTCCACACAGAATTCATTGGCTGACCAAAAACACTGCAGTGATCTTCACTGGTCCCCTTGTACTCGAGCTCCACTACTGGGTGCCAGCTGCCTCGACCTGCAGGACTTAAACAACAGGGTCTCAAGGGAAAGGAGCAACATCAACAAGTTGGGATCAGGAGACTCGAAGGAAGGAGACAAGACAAAAATCTTCTGTTTAAGTCTCAGTTTACTCTAGGGAAACAAAGGGCTTTTAAAGCTACAGACCACAAAGGGGTTTGCCCAGGTGCAAACTGGTATTATCACTTGGATTACACATTAACGTAAATGGAATGTCCCCTTTGTAAAAAGTCCAGAAAGGAATGTACTCCTTTGTAAAAGTCCAGAAAGCCCCCGTCATAAAAAGTCTCAAGTCAATTACCTGAGCAGAAGCAAGATAGTGGAAAAAACAAAAGAGTGTTAGTTGCTGGGCAGTGCAGCAGTGGTGGCACATGCCTTTAGTCCCAGCACTTGGGAGGCAGAAGCAGGTAGATTTCTGAGTTCAAGGCCAGCCTGGTCTACAAAGTGTGTTCTAAAGCAGCCAGGGCTACACAGAGAAACCCTGTCTGGGGGGGGGGGGGGGGGGGGTGGTGGTAAAAGTGTTAGTTAATAGATGATGACCCAGGGACATGATGGAGGCTGAGATGCCAAGGGCTTTTGGGCCCCAACACTGATTGACATTAGCAACCCCCCAAGAATCCTCTTTTCCGGGATTCACTAAAGACTACCCCTCTCCATAAGAGGAATGAGGAACATCTGTGGCAGAGTTACAGTTGGTTTCTACAGAGATGGCACTGCACAGCACATGCATAATATCACATGTAGAGCTAACTACAAAAGAACGTCCAAGGCACATGAACCCTGCAGACTATCAAAGTCCAGGATCATGTATAAAATTTCTCTATTATTGAAATTTCTTACATAAATGTAGCTATAATTGAAACATCATGTTGTGATGTTTATAATCCCATCTCTAAACTAATTTTAAGGCTTAGAAAACATTAACCTCTGCCAAGTGTGATGGTACATGCCTTTAATCCCAGCACTAAGGATTAAGAGGCAGGAGGGATCTATGTGAGTTTTTGGCTAGTCTGGTCTACATAGTGAACTCCAGGACAGCAAGGGATATATATAGTAAGACCCTTTAGAAAGAAAGAAAGAGAGAAAGAAAAAAAGGAGGAAGAAAGAAAGAGAAAGAGAAAGAAAGGGAAAAGAAAAGGGAAACAGGAAATATCTGTCACAACAAAAGTTAATGAATAGAAATTTAAAAGATAAGCTGGAGAGATGGCTCAGCAGTTAGAAGCACAGGCTTGCAGAGGACCAGGGTTCAATTCCCAGCACACACACATAGTGGCTCACAACCATCTGTTAACTCAAGTCCCAGAACACCCCTCACTCTCTCCTGGCCTCCTCAGATGCTGCATGCAGATAGTACCCAGACCTACTGTAAGAACTGAGCAAATAGGGACACCTCATAAAAATACCAAGGAGCAAGGAATGTCCATTTAGCCTAAAGACAGAGCTTCAGAAGAGTTTACTGAGCAAACATCAGTCCCCAGGAGATGCCCTAAGTGTGGGGAGCAATGCCCGGCTCCAGGAAACATCCCTGGGAGGGTGGATCCCCCTCACCCCTCCTACGTGCAATCAGTATCTCCCCCTCACCTGAGGCATAGAGGTCAATGAGAACAAAAGACAATGGGCTCCACCAATGAGAGATAACCAACTCATGCTGTAAACCTATGTACTGAAGGGTATAAAAAGTGTGCGTGCTTTTGTTCCTGGTCATCGCCTTTGCTTTGAATGCAGGATGACCCAGTATACTGGCAATAAAAACCTCATGTAATTTGCAGCGATCTCCTTCCTGTTTCTTCTAGAGTCCGGAATCTAACAATACATGCGGGAAAAACAATCATACAAGTAATATCTTTTAAAAAGAAAGTTAAAAACAACACAAAGAGTCAACAAAACAGCAATATCAACATCAAAAACAATATCAACAAACTAGCCAAGCTAAAAGGGAGAAAAGACAGGCCAGTTTAATCCCAGCACTTGGGGGCAGAAGGTGGATCTCTGAGTTTGAGGCCTGCCTGGTCTACAGAGCAAGTTCCAGAACAGCCAGGGCTACACAGAGAAACTGTCTCAGAAAAACAAAACAAGAAATAGACTTTAGTTCCTTCCAGAGATCCTAAGATGGCTCAACATACGTAAATTAATGTAATCCAAGCATAAATGGTCTCAAAGACAGAATCACGTGGCCATCTCAATAGATCCCAAAAAGGCTTCAACAAAATCCAATTATGATCAAATCCCTGAAGAAAAAGGGACAGAAGGAACGTGTTTTAATACAATAAGCACTAGGTATGCCAAACCTACAGCCAGCATCATACGTAAAAGCATTTTCACTAAAACCAGGAACAAGGCAGAATGATTAGTTTCTCCATTTTTATTCAGCATATTTCCTGAAGTCTTAGCTACAGCAGTAAAACAAAAGAAAATAAAAATGGGCACACTTAATAGAAAACAGCCGGGCCGGGCAGTGGTGGCACACACCTTTAATCCCAGCACTTGGGAGGCAGAGGCAGGCAGATTTCTGAGTTCGAGGCCAGCCTGGTCTACAGAGTGAGTTCCAGGACAGCCAGGGCTATACAAAGAAACCCTGTCTCGAAAAAAAAAAGAAAGAAAGAAAGAGAGAAAGAAAGAAAGAAAGAAAGAAAGAAAGAAAACAAATTACCCTTGTTTGCAGATTCTATGCATAAGAGACTCTAAATACTCATTATGTAGACTAGGCTGGCCTTGAACTCACAGCCAACCTGCCTCTGCATCCTGAGAACAGAGATACCAGATGTGCACCACCACACCTGGCTTGGTATCTAATTTTTTGTTGGCTATTACTTTCACCTTTATCAAGCCCACTGAAAGGCCAGGCTTTTGCAAATATTTATCATTTCTGCTACTTTGTATCTTTTTTGTTGCCTTTTCTTTTTATTGGGTCAGGATCATCCTCTGCATTTCAGGCCAGTCTTGAACTTGAAATCCTCCTGCCCAGCTCTGAGTGCTGGCATTATCTGCTAACATTACCTGCTTACTCTACTTTCTTTTTTCTTTCTCTCTTTTTTCTTGTGCTGGTTTTTCTCTGCTTGCAAAATGAATTCTAAATGTCATTAATATTTTCATTAACAGAGGTTATCTTAGGGCTCTAAATTTTCTCTACTTCAGATGCATCCTATACAGTTTTCCTCTCAAGTATTTTGTGTCATTCACAACTCAAGATTTGATTTTGATCCCAAAGGTTTTTGTTGTTTTTTTTTAAAGTTTTAAAAAAAAAATCTGTTCATTGATAATTTGTTTTGGAAATTGATCAAGTTTTACACTGTAGTCTGTTTAATCAATTTGTATTCTTTTCTAGCCCAAAACATTCGTTTTGTAAATGTTACACGGGCTTACATGGATACATAATTAGAGCTTTCTGTATTTTTTTTGTTGTTGTTGTTGTTGTTGTTTTTTTTTTTTT
>NW_022196893.1:20292607-20302632 GCF_008632895.1 Mastomys coucha | reverse complement strand
AGAAATCTGCCTGCCTCTGCCTCCCAAGTGCTGGGATTAAAGGCGTGCGCCACCACTGCCCGGCTATTCCTTTCTTCTTTTTTTTAATATATTTATTTATTATTATTTATATGAGTACACTGTAGCTGTCTTCAGACACACACCAGAAGAGGGCATCAGATCCCTATTACCGATGGTTGTGAGCCACCACGTGGTTGCTGGGAGTTGAACTCAGGACCTCTGGAAGAGCAGTCAATGCTCTTAACCGCTGAGCCATCTCTCCAGCCCCCTTCTTTTTTTTTTTTAATATTTATTTATTTTTATTTATGTGAGTACACTGTAGCTGTCTTCAGACACACCAGAAGAGGGCATCAGCTCTCATTACAGATGGTTGTAAGCCACCATGTGGTTGCTGGGAATTGAACTCAGGACCTCTGGAAGAGCAGTCAGTGCTCTTAACCAATGAGCCATCTCTCCAGCCCCTATTCCTTTATTCTTAAAGCTTTTTTGTCTGTAGATTTATCTCATTCTGGAATGGGTGCTTTGGTCTGCGACCAGAGCTCCTCTGCATACCGCAGTTAGCAGGAGACAGTACTGAAGGCACCGAGGGTGGGGCCAAGCACTTGGTCTGGTTGCCAGGAAGCCAGACGGGACATAATGGGGTATGCGAGTTTGACAAGAGGGTTGTCAAGCTCCCCAGCTTTGCCTCCCCCAAGAGGGTGACCACCACAGCAGGTCCGTCGGAGCACTCTGCGCCCCTGAAAGGGCTCTCCCCAGGACCTCTTTCCCAACACCTCTAAAACCCCTCCTCCACCCAAAAACCCTTCCACGTTCCCTTTCCACGGTCTGGGTTCAAACTTGGCCTGTATTTAAACACTGGTACCGAAGTGCCTGGGATAGAAGGCCATGGATGGCTTTGAAACTCGCTCCTGCCCTAGGGCACCCGCCTCCCAGCCTGGGAAACTGTTTGTTTTCCGGTGCCCTGGGATACGCGTTAGTTTTGTCCTCTCTGTTCTGGTTCTGAGTCGAGCTGGGGAAGTGTGTCTCCGACGAATTCTGTCCACAGGCGCTGCAAGCCATAAGCGCCCCCACCTGCGCTATGGGCTCAGAAGTCTGGGTCGGCACTTGGCGGCCGCATCGGCCCCGCGGCCCCATCGCGGCGCTCTACAAAGGCCCGGGGCCAAAATACAAGCTGCCAACGAACACCGGTAGCAAGGGCGGATGCAGGGGAGGAAATAGGGAAGGTGGGACTGTGGGCGGTCTACACTGGTGCCTGGAGGCCAGGAACGGGAAAACTGTGCCCGAAGCAAAAAAGGAGGCCAAAAGATAAAGAGGTTCTGTGCTGGGGCTGCCTTGGTGAAATGGAGAGGGAACGGAGCTGACAGCCTCTGGGCCCTGCGGGAGGTGACGCGGGAATGCCTCCGCAGGTTACAAACTGCACGACCCGTCTCGGCCGCGAGCCCCCGCCTTCTCCTTCGGCTCGCGTCTGCCCTTGCGGCACGCAACCTGCGGACCGGGGCCGTGTTACCTGGTGCCTGGTCGCTTGACTATGCGCGGCACCGTTGACTCCCCGGCCTTCTCCATCTACGGTCGCCTAAGCCACACGGCGCCTGTCCTCACTCCGGGACCCGGTCAGAACCCTGGGGCCCGGGTCTCCCCAACCTGGATCTGCCTCCAAGAACGCCCACTAGGAAATTCCCCGTCCCCCAAACCCAGAATCCCCGGAACCTCCTACCCAAACCCAGAAACACGAACCTCACTGTGGCTCCCATTTCTCCCTAGTGTCAAGACCCCAGGCTAGGCTTCCCGTACCCCACCCCACCCCAGTTCTGGCCCACACTCTTGGTCCATCCCATAGGCAGGTACTTCCCAGAACGCGCGGGAAATGTGACTTACCCCAGCGCTCCTCGGCATACCATGGCTCCCCGAAACTGGGGCATCCTTTCAAAGCAAGAAACCCCAGGTGAGGCCTGAAGGGCGGGACCCAGCACTGGGGCCCTTCCCATACCCCAACCCGCAGTCTTCCATAAAGGCAAGGAGACTGGACCAATGCACCCTCTCGCTGGCTCCTCCTTAGGCCCTGGGTCCTACACCGTACCTTCGCTCTTGGGCCCACGAGTCATAGGCAAAACCTCAGCCCCAACTTACTCCATCTACAGCCGCAGCGCTGTGGGCAGCTGCTTCGAGGACCTCAGCAAGGTGGGGAAGGGACTGCCAACTGCATATGCAGTCTCTAGCAATCAAGAGGGTCCGTGTAGTTGGGGGTGGTGCAGAACTCCAGGCACCTCACCACTCAGGAAACTGAGGCAGGAGGATTGTGAGTTCAAAGCCAGCCTGGGGTACATAGGGAGATTTTAGCTTGAGGAAAAAAAAAATCAGCTGTTCACAAGGAACGGAGGCTGGACTCGGTACCCATCCCGTCATCCCAGACCCCAGGCCCTTGTGCCTACCACGTTGTGAGCCCTGGGATCTACAAGACTCGAGCCCCGCAGTTCACGATGCTGGGGCGGACTCTGTCACCCCGAGAGAACACCAAGAAGCCAGGACCCGCATCCTACAGCGTGGACAAGGTGGTCTGGAGTCGAAGGTCAAGGGGCAGGGGATGAGGGTCTGAGGTCTAAGGCATGGGTCAAAGTCCCCGGGGAAATGGCATTCTTGTATGAAGCCAAACAGCTGGCTTGGTAAGGTCAGCGGCCTCTCCCGGACCCGCAGCACCGGAAGCCTCGCGGCTGGACCTTCGGGATCAGACACTCAGACTACCTGGCCCCCATGATACGGTACCACCACGTAAACGACTGACGCCAGCCAGCACGCACGCACGCACAGGCCCTCCGATGTTTACTTAAAGCTTTCTAAGTCAGTGCTGTGTGTCTCTCTTTCTCCGAAGCGGGCAAGGTGGGGTGGGGGAAGAGAGGATGAGGGGAGTTCGAGCTTCGAGAGTCTGTCTCAGTGGTATCTGAACCTAGAGATCAGTCAAACAGGACAAGCAGTGCCTGGGACTCATAGATACCAAGATCCCAGGGAACTGGACAGAGCGAACTCCGGTCTGGAGCGCTGTAACCCAACCCTTAAGGTCCTGGCAACCTCAATTAGCCAGATAGCGGGTGGGGAACAGCTGAAGTGGTGATTGGCCTTACCTTGACAAGTGCCGCCTACTGGGACTGCCCTATTTTTCCGCCGTCCCTAACGGTAGTCCTGGACGGTGAACCGTCTCCGCTGTACTCAAGTCCACGCAGGGCTGAGGGATAACAGGCCAGAGCCGAGCCAGATCCAGAAAACTGGTAAAGGCCTCTGAACTGAACAGGTACTAGACGTGGGGGACGGGGGAGGAGGGGTGAAGGGAAGAGGAGGATCGATTTGCGAGGTCGAGAAATGGAAGCCAGATCGGGTTGGAGATGGGGTGTTGAGTAAAAACACGAGACTGACGGGCGCCAGAGACCCTGTAAGAGCAAGGTTCGGACAAGTGACCATGGCTTCAAAGAGCTGGGTGGGGAAAGTTCCAGCAGTGCCTCAATATGCCTTACAGAACTGGAGCAATGGCAGCTCCAGGGACACGGCCTCCCTCGGCCCCAGAGACGGCTGGTGCAGACTCAGGGGGAGGGAGTGGGGAGCCCAGACAGCTGCCTGAGCTGATCCGCCTGAAGCGAGATGGAGGGCATCTGAGCGAAGCAGATATCAGAAACTTCGTGCATGCGGTGATGGATGGAAGAGCACAGGACACACAAATTGGTGTGGGGGAAGCCCTAACTAGACCCTGACCCCCCCCAACTGCCCCATATGCACAAGGATCCACTGTACCCCACCACCATCTCAGCCCCAGAAACCCCCTGCTGAGTGAACACCTCACTCATTGTATTCATACTTAGGCGCCATGCTGATGGCCATTCGGCTGCAGGGCATGGACCAAGAGGAGACATCTGTGTTGACTCGGGCCCTCGCAGAGTCTGGGCAGCAACTGGAGTGGCCCAAGGCCTGGCACCAGCAGCTTGTGGACAAACACTCCACAGGAGGCGTAGGTGACAAGGTTAGCCTGGTTCTGGCACCTGCCCTAGCTGCATGCGGCTGTAAGGTGAGTGACCTCTACAGATCTCGGACCCACTTACAGGTACCTCCTACCGTCAAGCCTCGCTTAAAGCTCTCAAAGACAAAACCCGGGGATGTCCTATCCCCCATACAGAAGTTCCACCGTGGAACAGAGCTGCCTCTGGACCCAACAGGACCCTCTAAGAGCTAACAGGACCCACAGAGGAAGAGCAGCCCCTTTCTCTTCCTGTCCCTCAGACTTGGGTCCCAGATACGTGGGTGCCAGCTCCTGCCCTACTGACAAAGTGCTCCCACCAAGTGCAGTTGATTTTCCTTTCCACCAATTGGGCACCCATATTAACTGTTTAAAAGATTTTAAAATATTATAACTGCTTTTTTTTTAAGTAATTTCATCTGTTCTTACTAGAGGAGAGATGAAATGAGGTTAAGGGGGCTGCGCAGGGGCAGTTAGCATCCCTCTCCACCAGGTGCCAATGATCAGCGGCCGAAGTTTGGGACACACAGGGGGCACATTGGATAAGCTGGAATCTATCCCTGGGTTCAATGTCACCCAGAGCCCAGAGCAGGTACAGGTGGGCCAGTAATTAATCAATGATCTGGGTTGAGGGAAGTCACTGGCCCGAATCACAGGATGATCAATGGACAGGTTATTTATCTGGGTCACTAATGAGAGAGAACAGTGATTCTTTTAAAGGTCGTTGGTTGTAGACAGGCCTGGAGTCATCAAGAGAACTTTGATCTGGATTGTTACTTGGGAACAGGCAGAAGCCACTGATTATCTGCTACATTAATGTGTCATAACTAATCAGGATCCTTGGCAGGTTAGCTATCAGACTCACCTGACTCTCACTGACCATGTTTTGAACTTTTGCTGGGTCAGTGGTCAGGGCCAGTGAGTGTAGGTCCTTCCCTAGAAGTAAATGAAGGTGTCTGAGCAGATGCGACGAATACTTGAGGAAGTCGGCTGCTGCATTGTTGGCCAGAGTGTAAAGCTGGCCCCTGCTGACGGAATCCTGTATGCTGCACGAGATGTCACAGCTACTGTGGACAGTGTGCCACTCATTACAGGTGACCTGAAATGGGGTACCCTGACTGACGTACAATCCACTGAGCACTGCCACCTTTCTCAGAGAGGCAACCCTTCCTGTCCCCAAGTATACATCATCCCTGGGGTGGTGTTTCTGTTCTCTGCAGCTTCAATCCTCAGTAAGAAGGCCGTGGAGGGGCTGTCCACTCTGGTGGTAGATGTTAAGTTTGGGGGGGCCGCAGTCTTCCCAGACCAGGAGAAGGCCCGAGAACTGGCAAAGACGTTGGTGAGCCATGCTAGGCCATAGTAGCCTTTCTAAGAAACATGAACTTCATGTTCCGTCGTATCCCTGTCTCTGTCCACTCAACTGTCCTGGTAGAGCCAAACGGCAATCCCTCTTTCCAGCGCTCCTACCCTATCCAATCCTATCCTATCCTATCCTGACCGCGGACTTGGGGAAATCCTCCACAGAGCCCCTCCACTTAGGGCAACCGACAAGACCACCCCCATCCCCTCTGAGGCCTGGCAGTGCTGGTTTCTGATCTCTACCCTAAGCCTTTACTGATATCATAACCCAGGGGCAGCAGGTATGGGATTTGATAATGCTGGATACTAAATAATGCCTCCCCAGGTAAGGGTGGGAATGGGTCTGGGGCTGCAAGTCGCCGCAGCTCTGACCGCCATGGATAACCCTCTGGGCCGCAACGTGGGCCATACCCTGGAAGTGGAAGAAGCGTTGCTTTGCCTGGATGGCGCGGGGCCGCCGGATCTGCGGGACCTGGTCATTAGGCTAGGTGAGAGGGCTGGGGTTAAGACCACCAGTCTGTAGGCCAGGAGCTCTCAGTCCCTGCGGTTTCTGAGCACCACCCCGCCCGCCAGCAGGAGGCGCCATTCTTTGGCTTAGCGGACAGGCGGAAACGCAAGACCAAGGCGCCTTCCGAGTGGCCGCGGCGTTGGATGACGGCTCTGCGCTGCGCCGCTTTCAGTTGATGCTTTCGGCTCAGGGCGTGGACCCCGGCCTAGCTAGAGCATTGTGCTCCGGGAGCCCCACGCAACGCCGGCAGCTGCTGCCTCACGCCCGAGAGCAAGAGGAGCTGCTTGCACCCGCAGACGGTGAGACCGGATATCTCCGGCACCAGGTCCCACCCACTTCCTCTCCGTGTCTTTCCTGGTCTCCGCACGCGCGTCCTCCCGTAGGTCCTCAGTGTTCACCCTCTCCCTTAGGCACTGTGGAGTGCGTCCGAGCGCTGCCGCTGGCTCGTGTGCTGCACGAGCTCGGAGCCGGACGCAGCCGAGCGGGGCAGCCGATCAGACCGGGAGTCGGTGCCGAGCTACTGGTCGACGTGGGTCAATGGTTGTCCCGCGGTAAGCGCTGTCTGAAACCCTTAAACAACCTTTCCGGTCGCCCGCTGTGACCTAGGTAACCGCCTCGATCGCTCGCGCAGGGACACCCTGGCTCCGCGTGCATCTGGACGGCCCTACACTCTGCAGCCAGCATCGCCGCACTCTCCTGGAGGCGCTCGTGCTGTCAGATCGAGCACCCTTCAAGGTCCCTTCACCCTTCGCTGAGCTTGTCCTCCCACCGACCACCGCCCAGCCCTAAATCTCGAACCCACCTCAGCCAGGTGAGTTCGCAGATGGGCAAGTCTTTCCCTACAAGGGGTAGGACTGGGTGAGGACACTGGTAACGTGTGACCTCCGTGGTTTGTCTGTACTCGCTGCTATTGCTTTATCTAGCTCACCACATGAGCTAGAGCCCGTCTGAGGCCCAGAGAATGGATGTATTGTGAATATTTGCCAATCTCATCTTCTCAGAGTGGTCCCAGCCCAGGGTTACGGTGCCCTGGTCATGTCCTCCCAGAAAGCCAAGTTCGAGCCACACGGGGGCGACATACTGGGGGGAGCCCAGTAGGCTGGATGCCAGTCTCTAAATGCTAGTTGTAACAGCCTTCCCTTAGCCCAGGAAGCCCCAGGGGCCAGCAAAACACAGGTAGAAGGCAAGGGACTGCAGAGGTGCAGGGTCCAGCATCCAGGTAAGTGCAGATGAGTCTGCCCAGGAAGGTGAAGGTAGGAAACAGTGACCCTGAAGCTAGAGAGGATTGCCTCTTAAAGGCAGTAAGCCAGAGTATCAACATCCTACCTCAAAAAAGATTTTTATTGTAAATAGACACATGCACTCTAGTGCCCAGGCAAAGCATATTCTCCGTGCTTCTGAGAATCCACAGGGAAGCTTGGCAGTTGCGTTGTGGGTTCTCTGTAGATTGGGGTAATGAGGCTGAGACTCCCTGGTTAAAGAGCCAGGTTAAAGCAAACCAGCTATGGACATCTGGTGTTGCTTGGACTGCATGCAGCTTACGGCACTGCATGCAGCTTACGGCACTGCATGCAGCTTACGGCAGAGCAGTTCTGATGACAGCTTGCTTGAATGTGAGGCAGATGTTTCTCCAGCAGTGGAGCCTAGGCACCTTTGTCCATTCTTTTCTGACTTTTGCTACCTGTTCTCTTCTAGGAGCTTCAGTCCATGATGCTACTGGCTCTAGGGCCCAAAGCTTGGCCCAAGCTCTCTCAGTTCAAACCCCTCCTCAGGATCTCAGGAGGTGAAACTCTGCACGTAAATTCCCGGTGGCACTGGGCAGGGCAGGGCCAACGCCAAGGCCCGGGGCTAAGAACTAGATTGCTAATCACTACCCTGTTTGGGGCTGGGCTGGGCTGGGCCTGGCTGGCTGCAAGAGCAGAGAAAGAACAGTGGCGCCAACAGCAACGGACAGAGGCCCTGCGCCAGGCTGCCGTGGGCCAGGGTGACTTTAGCCTACTGGACCACAAAGGCCAACCTCGATGCAAAGCCGACTTCCGAGGCCAGTGGGTGCTGATGTACTTTGGTTTTACTCACTGCCCTGATATTTGCCCCGATGAGCTGGAGAAGCTGGTGCAGGTGGTGCAGAAGCTAGAGGCAGAGCCTGACCTGCCCCTGGTACAGCCTGTCTTCATCACTGTGGACCCAGAACGAGATGATGTGGCAGCCATGGCCCGATATGTGCAAGACTTCCACCCAAGACTGCTGGGCCTGACTGGTTCTACAGAGCAAGTGGCCCATGCTAGCCGCAACTACCGTGTATACTACAACGCTGGGCCCAAGGATGAAGACCAGGACTATATTGTAGACCATTCCATTGCCATCTATTTGCTCAACCCAGATGGTCTCTTCACTGATTACTATGGTCGTAGCAGGTCAGCAGAGCAGATTGTAGAGAGTGTACGCCGGCACATAGCAGCCTTCCACAGCATCCTGCCCTGAGCTATACCTAGTGCCTAGGTCCTGTCATTAAATGGATGTACTTAATCTGTGCGTGTGCTCTGTACCAGTAGCCCCTTTAAATGGTTTGTTGGGTGAATACGTGGGGTAACAACACTTTATTAGGGTAGGCCAGCCAGGAGGCAGCACTGGAGCGAATGGTCCCATAGCATACTAGGGGCAAAGACTTCCAGGTGTATACTTCCACCCCTACCGCAGTGCTCTCCACTCAAGGCTGGGCCATGGATGGGGCAGCATAGGTCTGGAAGCGGGTGTGGGCTCTCTGGTGTGTGAGTAGTCTCAGAGACATTGTGTCCACAGCTGCCTCCAGTCCTGGCTGCTGAGTGATCTCCACTGTATAGTCATTAGCCTGTGGAAAGAAGGTGTCAGCAGAGTCCAGGGGTGTTGCCCCATCCCTTGTGCCCCAGGCCACTTACCAGTTGCAAGGAGGCCAGCATGGAGCGGCACACCTCAAAAGCAGGCTGCCCAGCTACAAGCTCTGAAAAGGGACACCATTCATTGAGCTGGGGGAACTGTGAAACCAACTGGTCCCCATAGGTATGGATATCAAAGGCCACATGCTGTTCCTGCATAGGGAAAGGACATGTTAGCTTCAAGTAGAGACAATTGTAGACAAACTCCAGGCTAGTGGTAGGAGACTATGTCCTGACAGCACCCCTCACCTGCTCCTATCGCTCCCGACAGCACGCCTCACCTGCTCCTATAGCTCCCGACAGCACCCCTCACCTGCTCCTATAGTGCCACGCACACTTGCGTGATGGCGGTATTTGAGGCGAAAACTTCAAGGAAAGTCAGCCTCCTGCCTCCGCATTGTTGCCTGGCACCCCAAACTCAGAGGTGGCCCAGATATGTCTTCGTACTTGTGTGCTAGGAACTCACCAAGATATCATATTCTTACAGCTAGCAAGAGAAAATTCGGACATTGCTTTCTGACCTTCACCAATGTTTCCAGCTATCCTAGTTTAATGTTTTAAGTACTAGAGAGTAATTGAAAGGTTTCTCTCACTCTAAGACATTAGCTGAAAGAGTTAGGTCGAGATTCTCCTCTGCCTGCCTCTAGCAAGAACCAAAGAATTAGCATAAGAATACCTCAACAGAGAGGGCTCTACTCCTCTTCCTCCTGCTTCATACCTAGCTACCAGACCCTGCTGACCTGGGTGTGTGGGGGTCGCTTGCCTATGTGACTTCAGTCTAGCACTAGGACTGGAAGAAGAAGGACTTGGACTCACATGCAGGACTAGCACTAGAACTTAGATGGGCTAGGACTCAGATTCGTGTATCTCTCGCAGTCCCCCGGGCCCAGAGTGCTTGGGCCCCGGGGGATGCAGCACCAGTTCAGGAGATAGCAGCTGCTTTAGACCCAGTATGTTTTAGATAGCCTCAGAGGTACCTCAACTGTTGAGCTGCCAGATTTTTCATTTCTCTTTTGCAATGATTGTAAAAGCCTCATGTTATTTTAAAAGAAATACACTCAGATTTTACACCACCCGTGTGTAGTCTGTTTATCAAAGCCGAATCCCGTGCCCACCTGGCCAGAATCCCTTGTCCCGCGGAACAGGGACCCTGCGAGAAACCCAGTCCGTGGTAGTTGGCACCTTAACGTGTGGCTTCGGTCAGGTAAGCTATCTCTTACTCTCTTTTTCTTCTCTCAATTAATATTAG
>NW_022196893.1:20272383-20291069 GCF_008632895.1 Mastomys coucha | reverse complement strand
TGGTAATGGCTTGTGATGATAATTTGATATTTTTAAAGAATATTTTTGATTTTAAAGATTAACTATTGTATCAATAATTTCTGTTAACAGAAATACACTCAGATTTTACACCACCCGTGTGTGGTCTGTTTATCAAAGCCGAATCCCGTGCCCACCTGGCCAGAATCCCTTGTCCCGCGGAACAGGGACCCCTCGAGAAACCCCGGTCCGTGGCACTATAGTTCCCGACAGCACCCCTCACCTGCTCCTGGAGCTGGGGCTGGATGGTGTTTTCCCAGTCCCTGATGCGTTGGCTCAGCTCCGTCTCCTGGATAAACTTCTGGGAGGTGGCAATGAAGAGTTCCTACAGAAGGACCGACCAGTGGGTTCTCCCTCACATGTGTGGGCCCAGGATGTCCCCACTGCTCCCACCTTTGTGACCCAGGCCTACCACATTTCTTCGGACCAGCTCCTCATATCTCAGGGACTCTGGCATGGCCTCTGCATCTAGAAAGGTCCAACCATGCATGAGCTGCTAGAGCTGTGGGACTATACCCTCCCCTCCTGCAGCTCCCCTCTAGACCTACCAAGGTCAGCAGCTTCCGCAGGCATCACCCCCGAAGCCTCCTCTACATATTCTTCAGGCTCTAGAAAGTCATCTGCTGAGACATGGGGGAAGTCACCAAGGCTGCTGCTCAGCCAGCAGTAGGTGCTAAGAGTACCAACACAACCCTGACCACACAACACCCCCCTCCCCACCTAAAGGCACCCACCTGCTACCCCTAGGTCTTCAAGGGACTCTTCCAAGCGATCCTCCTCTGTAGGCCACAGATCCTGCTTGGCCCCAGGTAGCCATCTCCCGGTTATCTGTCCAGAGAACATCTGTAAGGAAACTCATACTCCACGCCTCAGACCTGTGGGGTTTCAGACCTCAGTACTGTAGGTACTTGCCTTACGTCTCCGCAGCTTCTGAAGGGTCTCGAGCTGTTCTTTTACGCGTTTCCAGTACAGGACTTCCATGTCTGCAGACAAAGACCTTATAAGGGGATTCCCCATTCAGCCCAAGCTCACACTAGTCCACACAGAACTTGAAGAGACTCTGGTAGGGAGGATGGAGGTGGAGCTGGGGAAGGAGATAAAGAAAAAGACTATTCTCTGAAGAGGTGGATAGGAGCCTAGCCTCACCTGCAAAGGTTGGGCCCTTCCGCCGAGCCCTCCTGCCGTCAGACTGTTCAGCATCTGGGAGAGAGTAGTTAGCAAGCGCGAAGCCACAACCTCAGTGTTCCAGCTGGGTCTGCGCTCAACACCCAGGAAAAAGGGTGTTTCACCTTAGCCCACACACTCACAGGCATCCAGGTACCACTGGTGGAAGTTCTGCAACTTGGTGGCACCTTTCCTCTTGCGTTTCTGTCCTGGAGCCTCCTCCACGCCCGGTGGCACAGAATACGGTTTCCCTGGAGGCAGGGAGGCACTGCTTCAAGAGCAGCCAAGGGAAAGGGATACAGAACCCACCTCCAGTCCATTACCTCATTACCTCAGGAGCCCCACGCGGGGTAACATGAGCAAGATGCCACTAATCCTATTTACCTTTCTGGAAAAGCTTGGAGTCCAAGGAGTCAAAAGGGTCTAGGCTCTGCCAGGGGTCTGGGCTCTCCTGAGCAAAAAACACAAGCAGAAGCTGAGAAGGGGAAAGTATAAGGCCTCCCTACCAGAGCTGACACAAGTGACAGCCCAGGCCCAGAGGCCCAGAGTGACACAGGGAGGCCTTCAGTTTCTGGAAGAGTACCAACAGTATAAAGGCTAACAGGCCAAAGACAGGGCAGGGATGCCCTTGAACACACTCTCACTGGCAAGGCCTAGGGACCTAGCATCTCTCACCTGCAGCCGGGAGGTAGGTTCCAGGGCCCCTTGTCGTTCCCGCAGCATGTATCTCCTTGGCAGGATGGCACTCTGCAAGAAACAACCCACAAGTTCTCCTCCTCTGACCCCTGTCCAGCCCAGGCTCTCAAGACCCCAGAAGTTCTGCTTAAACTCACATCAAATACATGGTTCAAGGGCCCCCTTAGGGCCTAACTCTAAGACTAAAAGGTAAAGCCTTGAGGAAGGGCTGGGAAACATTGACATAGTACTTGCCCTGCAAGCCTGGGACCTGAGCTGGATCCCTCACACTCAGTCACCCTCTGGCGATGCTCACTTGTGCTACTTAGCAGTACCTCCCAGAGTCAAGCTAAAACACAGCATGTGAAAGGGGAGATGAAACAAGATTGCTCTAAGGCAGCAGCTCTCAACCTCCCCTAACACTGCGATGATCCTTTAATACAGTTATCATGCTGTGGTGACCCCAACCATAATATCATTTTCATTGCTACTGCATAGCTATAATTTTGCTATTATGAATTGTAAATACCTGATATGTGACCCCAAAAGGGGTTGTAACCCACAGGTTGAGAATTGCTGTTCTAAGGGGAGGTGAAATACTCCATTGTGCCAGGAAGCTCCTTACACTCAGAAAAAAACCTGAAAAGCTTCAGGAAGTTTCTAACCCTGACCAGATTCACTAGGCCTCTACGTCCCCAAGAGCATATACACAGTAAAGACTTCTGAGAGAATATTCTCCAACAGCCCAACCACTTAGAAGGGTTAGAAGCAGAGACTAGCCTAGCTGTGTAGAAGAGACTCAGACAAGCTGTACTGTCTGGAAGAGGCTAAGACCAAAATGAACCACAAAAAAGGACACTCTCCAACCTGTTGAGCTTCCTGCAGGCTGTGCCATGGCTCTAGTTACCAGCTTTTAGTCCCCTAGCCAGGATGAGTAGCCTGTTCACATCTCCACAGAAGAACGTCACTAACATAGGAGACACCTGCACGGGGGCATGTCAGAATAAAGGGTGAGATGGAAAGAAAAGCGCGTGGTCCTGGGCAGACAGGGTAGCAAGTCATGTAACTGAAGCTGAGAAGCCCACGAGTGCTGCATGTGAGGGAAAATGACAACACAGCTGTCCCTCCCTCTGTGCTGTGACAGTGTCTTCTTGCTATGGCAGCAACTGCATGGTCCTTGCTGTGGGTGGTGAGATGCATCTCCGGCTGACCCATTAGAATTTAGAGTACTGCTGAAGGGCATGTCAAGATGACATTCTTCATGTACGGTATGGTCAAGGCCTGCTTGATGAATACTCCATCATATGAATATGGAGGCCCTGAAAATAGCTAAAAAGGTTTGAGAAAATTTTGCAGTCTCTACAGTGCACCAAGGCAGAGAGTAATAGCAAGCAGCAGCAGAGGCGGTTGCCTGGCCATTGCTGTGTGAGGTGAGGAATGCACCTGAGGCTGAGAAGTGCAAACCAGATCCATGTTCGAAAGCCCTTGCTGAGAGCTAAGAACTTGGAACCCATGGGATAGGAGTGAGGAAAAGAACATGATAGAACATGGAAGAAACTCCTCACTCGGGTCTGACCTGTGTAGTAGAGAAGGAGAGAATCCAGCCTGAGACGAAATCAACAGTGGCCTAGTACAAGACACTATGGTCACCAGCATATGAACGGCTGCAAGTGGGGAAATCGTTTAAAGAAAAAAATCAAAGAGCCCATCACAGCCTGGCCTGTGAGGCTGTGGGGCACGGGTCTGTCTGACTGCTATGGAGGCAGATAATGAGCAATTTAGCTACCCATCCCATCCCTCCTTAAAGCAAAGGCTGCATAGCCTGAGACATGGAGGAAATCGATTGGACTGGTTTATCAGGACCATTAAGAACTTGGTTACTGGCTGGAGAGATGGCTCGTTGGTTAAGAGCACTGACTGCTCTTCCAGAGGTCCTGAGTTCAAATCCCTGCAACCACATGGTGGCTCACAACCATCTGTAATGAGATGTGATGTCCTCTTCTGGTGTGTCTTAAGACAGCTATAGTGTACTTATATATAATAAATAAATAAATCTTAGAAAAAAAAAAAGACTTGGTTATCCGTCTGAGGTCCACACAAATGTCTGGGAAGAAGACAGTAGAAGGGTAAGGCCTACTAAGGGACTGGGACTAAAAGCAGCTTTGTTTGAACCCCAGCCACACAGAACTATGTTCACAGGGAAGTCTTAAAAAAAGGTTGATTCAACAGTGGCCTCGAAATGTGTATGAGGAGTTAGAGGCTCTGTTGAGTCCCATGGTGGGATGTGTTCCTGTTCTAAGGGATCCAACAGATATGAATGCATGCATGTATGTATGTTTACTCACACACATACATATGCACACAAACAGAGTCTTAAGGAGAATTACTCATCAGGAAAACTTTTCCTTTAAAAACACAATATTGCTGGGGGTATAACTCCATAGGAGAATGCTCACCTAGAATGTACAAAACCCAGCACCATAAATATAAATAAGTAAATAAACAAATAAGGAAAAACCATGGTAGTGTGGCATGGTGGCTCATACTTGTCCCAACACTTGGGAAGCTGAGGTAGAAATATCACACAAGTTCAAGATTAACCAAACTAGATGAATAACAGACTATAACATCCATCCACAATTAATAAATGTTAATACTTCCTCCTAAATACATCAGATTGGTTTTAGAAGAAATAATTTCATTTTTGTGTATAATGCACATTACTTCTCTTTTTGCTTGAATGTGGATATACATGTGTGTGAATGTAGGAATCACCCCCAGTTGTCTTCCCCACATTCACTGAGGTAGTTTCTCAATCAAACCCAAAGCCCACCCCATGTTTAGTCTTGCTAGCCAGCTTGCTCTGGGTAGCCTGTCTCTACTAGCCTCCAGGAATTCCAAGCAGGCCACCACATCTACCAAGCACTTATGTGACTTCTGGTGATCTAAACTCTGGTTCTCCAGTCCTCATTCTTACAGCAAGTGCTTTAACCACTGAGCAATCTTTCCAGCTCACCAGGAGGTTTGTTTGTTTGTTTGTTTGTTTTCAAGACAGGCTCTCAATATGTAGACCAAACTGGCCTAAAACTTCACAATCCTGCCTCAGCCTCCAGGCTATGGGGTCTATAAGCACTAATGACCCTGCCTGGCTGGTGTGGGTGTGGGTGTGTGTCTCTGTGTGGGGAGGCAGTCAGTGGACATGACTGCATGGCCTATGAAGGCAGTACTAAATCCTCATTGGAGCTTGAGTGACTGATGTGGATGCTGGGAATGGTACTTGGTCTTCTGCAGAAATAGTAACACTCTTAACTGCTGAGCCACCCCTACAACACACTAGTTTTTAATGTATTCATATTACAGATCTGGGAATTAAAAGCAGGGCTTCCATGGGCTAGTCAAGAATTCCATCCCTCGCTGGGCAGTGGTGGCCCACGCCTTTAATCCCATCACGGAGGCAGAGGCAGGTGGATTTCTGAGTTCGAGGTGAGCCAGGGCTACAGAGTGAGTCCAGGACAACCAGAGCTACACAGAGAAACCCTCTGTGTAAAAAAAAAAAAAAAAAAAGAATTTCACCCCTCAACTACAGCCCCAGCCTCAAGGGTTTTTGTTTTGTCTTTCTTTGTTGTTTGTGCGCAATAAAGATTTCCTAATTATCTCTGCACCCGTGGAGGCAAAATCCTCCAGACCCATTCTCTGCAGCCAGCCCGTCAACAGTGGCACTTGGGATTCAGCTGACATCGCAGGTCACCAGAATAAGAGCCTTGAATGCCAGCCAGTCCCTCCTCAGGGAGTAACTGCCATTCTACTTACAGAGGCTATGGAGGCTTCCACTAAAGCGTCTGTGAGGGAGATGGCCAGGCTTCTGGGCAGGCACCTCCTCTGAGAGGATACACAAAACCAGACTGCTGAACAACACCAAGGTGGCAGACAGGAGCAAAGAGCACTGTACTGCTGCCCGGTGTAATGTTAACTCTGCCCCAGGACAGGGCTTGCTCTGTTGACAGATTGGGCTCTGCAGCCTCATCGGTGTCCCACCTGCTCTGAGGTCCTGGGCTCTGCAGGCTCTTGAGCAACCTCCGGGAGCTCTGCTGCATCCTCTGCATCCTCATCTCCACCGCTGAGCACTGGGCCATCTAGAAAAATATTTGTACGGGAACCAAGAAACCAGTTAGTCCTAAAGAGGCTGGAGGCCAGGCAGCAGGTGGAGCTCCCCTGTAGGAGGCTCACAGCCAGGCCATTCTCTCTCACCGTTACACTTTAACATTAGAAAAACTGAACTAAGCTTTATACTCTCTTCCTCATACTGGCATGCTTTGGTTGGTTTAACTTTCTTCTTAGCAAATATTTGTGTATTTGCTTATTGATTTATTTATGCTGGGAACTGAACCCTGGACTTTGCTTATGGCCATGCAAGTGCTCCAACCAAGGAACAGCTTCAGCCCAGATATTAGTTACTGCCATTTTCATTTACCAAGAAGAGACCCAAGAAAACAAATCTCACTGAAGATTGAGGCCCAGCACAGACAGTATCTGCTACCATTAGGCCTGATCCCCAAAAGCCAATGACCAGGAAGTAGACAGGCTTGGAAAACCAAGAACACCCAAGGCCAGAGTTCAGCTAGCTAAGCCTCCCTGGTGCTCTCTCCTCACCTGGCTCGTCGTCGTCGTTGATACTGAATAGAGGAACAGGACTCCCATTCCTAGACACGTCCATTGGCTGCGCCTCAACATCCTTAGTATCTGGGAGAGACAGCTATTAGACAGAGTCAGCTCTGTCCTAGAAGGTCTCAACTGGTACCCAATGAGCCTCTCTAGATTGTCAGCTGAAAAAAGTACCCAACAGTCCCCAACTTGGGACTAAGGAGGACACCAGGTACCAGATCCCAATATTGAGCTGAGCTATGACCTTGTGGCTTGTTGGCTGGCAATCAAGGTACAAAGAAAGATGAGGGAGAAAAGCTCTGACCAACCTATCCAGCATGAAAAAGGAACATGGCATGAGATAGCTTCTAAGATTAGAGAGGGCAGGCCTGAAATACCTCACAGTCTCCCCAAAGAGAACCTGCTACTACTTCCTCCCTAAGCTCCTACATGCAAGCCCTTACCTTTCTGGCTCCTTGACATGGGGTATGGCTCCACAGGCTCCACAGGCTCTACTCCCACTGGATCCAACGTAAAGCAGCCTCTGGGGTTGGGAGTACACGTGTTCATCCTGAAATCCTTCCGGCTGGCCAAGACATCACCCTGACAGCTGTGTTGGCAAAAGCAGACTTGCTACGGAGGCCTTCCCAGGCAGGTTTCCTCCCCCTTCCCCCTCAAGCTAGCTCAGTGTTATACCTATACAAGGGGCTGCTGTTCTTTTCCACTTCATCAGGGGCCACCAGGGCCATGGGCAGCAGGGGTATGATAAGCAGCTCCTATGGGTAGGGAGAGGAGAACTCTGAATTCTACATGGAGCAGCACTAAGATTGCTCTCCCCACCGCACAACGGCCAGGACACTCACACTGGATGCCTGGTCATTTTTCAGATCCACATTAGTCCGCGAATCGGGGAAGTCATCCAGTGACAGGAACTGCAGGAAACAACAAGTACTCATGAAAGCAGGGCCAAGCAAGCACCCAGGGCAGAGCTCACATGCCCCAACTCACTTCATCCTCTGTTTCACAGGGAGTCCCCGAGTTGACAGCCTTGTTGCTTCCATCTTCCTGCACTAAAGAGAGCTGCTTGGCTCGCCTGAGAGAGGAAAACATACCAAGAGCATCCTTGAGAGGCTTCAGGAGCCCCCCAAGCTGCAAGCAGGCACAACTAAGAAGACGAAGGCCTCTTCCTTCACACTCACTTCTAATACTCACCTCTTGCCAGAAATAAAATCGAGAGCCTGGTAGACCAGCGAGTAGAGGTATTCCACCTGGCAACCAGAGGCACATGGTGAGGATGCGGAAAGGAGATGCCTATTGGAAATGCTGCTTGGAAATATCCCCCAGGGCAGGGGACCTTTCTTAGTAGACACCGGTGCACACTAAATCTGACTGTTACCTCCAAATCTCCATACAAGCCAAGCCAGTTTTCCTACTCCCCAGAGTGTTGGCATGTGCCTTTTACTTCAGCACAGGTGAGGCTGAAACAAGAGGATTATGAGTTTGATGCCATACAATAAGTTCTGGAGTAGAGTGAGACCCGTCTCAAAAAAGAAAAAACAAAAACAAAACTAAAATCAACAACAACAAAACCTTGACAAGCCACTCCAGCACTCAAAGACAGAGGCAAGAGAATCCTAGATTCGAGGCCAGCCTAGGCTACATGCCAAGCTATTGTCAATCATACACAAACAAAAACACTGAAATATAAACATAATTCTTTGGGGCTGGAGAAATGTCTCAGCAGTTAAAGTGCTTGCTGTTCTTTCAGAGGACCTGAGTTTGGTTCCCAGCACCCACACCAGCCACTCATAACCACTTAAAACTCCAGTTCCAGGGGAATCAGATGCCCCAGGCTCTGAGAGTACCTGTACTCATGTGGACACACCCATACATATAAGCACTTGAAATGCAAAAAAAACAGGATTCTGAGTTTGGGTCCTCAGAATCCCCACTAAAAGGCCAAACATGGCAATCTGCACTTATAACCCAGTCTTGGAGAAGGAACACTCAAGTTCACTGGCTGGCCAGCCTAAAGAATCAGTGAGCTTCAGGCTAAACGAGAGACCCTGTCTCAAAAACTAAAAGTGGAGATCAAATAAAGACCCAAGACTTCCACCTCAGGATTCCACATCATGTACAAACACATGCACAGAGCACACATATACAATAACAATAATAATAATAACAATAATCTCAAGCTAAACCTGTCGCATCAGAATTACTTGGACAGCCTCTGTCCCATATTCCACACATCCACAAGCACAGCCTCTTTGACACAGGTCATGGCCATGTCACGATAGGTGCCCACTATGTTTCAGACAGCTCTTGGCACATGCCCTGCAGGCCTGAACCCCGCACATGGTACCCACTTTTTTTTTGTTTTTTGCCCAGTGCCCCTAGACCAGCTGCAGCTTCTCTTCCTAGCTACACTACCTTATTCACAGGAGGGTGCCGTAAGTCCCTGATGGCACAACAGAACCCATGATGGTTTTACCTGACAGACCTTTCACTTGTCTTTGAGAGAGTTTCTCTGCGTAGCCCTGGCTATCCTGAAACTCACTTTGTAGTCTAGGCTGGCCTCAAACTCACAGAGAGCCACCTGCCTCTGCTTCCCAAGTGCTAGGATAAAAGCTATGTACCACCATCACTTAGCTTTTCACTTGCTTATTGGTCTCCTCCACAAAACCAGAGTCCCACACAGGGTAAGGTTTGAAGTTTGTCTAAATGAAGATGTAGCACAACTGCATAGTACATGTGGAAGTAAAAAAGGTAGAGCATCCATACTACACCTGACAATCATGTACATGAGGAACAGAGCTCACAGAACACCTGACCCCATTACTGGCCACTTTGTTTACTGTGGTGTTATAGAATCACAATCAGGGCCTTATATATGCTAGAGAAGTGCTATATACTTGAACTATATACCTCTAGCTTGACCATACCATTTTGTAAGTATGTGTTGTATGTGTTTGCATGTGTGCAAACATGTGCAGATGTGCATGTACATTGTACAGATGTTTAAGAAAGCCTCAGGTTAACCTCGGGTGTCCTCCTTAACTGCGCCCCACCTTGTTCTCCCTCCTGAACCTGAGGAGAGTAATCATCAGCTAGGCTGGCTGGCTGGTGAGCTCAGGGTTTCACATGTCTCTGCACTACTGTGCCAGAGTTACAGAAGCATGCTATCGCGTTGGCTCTTTATGCAGGTGCTGAGGATGCACACTCAGGTCCTCAGGCATATATAGCAGACTTCTGCCCAGGAACCATCTACTGGTCATGCCAAACTCAAGTTTACCTGGCCACTGTGGAACACGTCTGTTACCCAAACACTTGAGATGAAAGGCAAGAGTATCAGGAGTTCATGTCAAGCCTCAGATACAGAGCAAGGCCAGTCTGAATTAATAAAATCTTCCCTCAAAAAACCAACAGAATGGGGATATAGCTCAACTGGTGAAGCACACATCTAGCATGCATGAAGCTAGCTTTGACCCTGCCCCCAGGCACAACATGTCCTGCAAATACTGGACATGGTGATTTACACCTGTCACACTAGCATTCCAGGAGGTGGAAGCAATGGGATCAGAAATTGAAGGTCATCTTTCTCGGATATATGTAGTGTTTGAGATCAGCCTGGGATGCATGGGATGTATCTCAAATAAAAGCCAACGGTAAACTCCAGGATTCCTTTGGCACTGATAGCTGTGACCTAAGGGTAGGCAGGCTACAAAGATGGACTTGCTGTGGCACCAGGAGCTCAACACTAAGCACAAATGTCAGCAGTCTATGGAACCCACCTTCTTACTGTAGACACAGGCTGAGCCCTGGATCAACAGTGCTGCCTCAATGAAGTTCATTGTGGTTTTGCCTTCATCAAAAGAAATGCAGATCTGGTCCAGCTGCAAGAAAGAGCATTAGTAAGCTGGGCTCAATAAGTAGGGCATGCCTATAACTCTGGCAATTGGGAGACTGAGGCAGGATTCAGGTCTGCCTAGGCTACATAATGAGACAGTCTCAAAGAAAGTTAGACACCAATGCAGGAGGAGTCCATGCTTCCTTCATCCCGGGGTAGCTCAACCTGCCACCCACACACATACAGAGCTCCAAGTCTACTCATGAATTTGCCAGGTGCCTCTGGATGTTTCTAGAGGAAAGCTAGATCTTTGTGATTTCCTCCTAGTCCCTGGATCCTTTGAGGCTAAGGGCTTTGGAAGAGGGCGGTTCCCAAAGGATACTGACCATGATGGCCAGAGCTCTCATCAGGACTCCAAATTGTACCCACCCAGGTCAAAAGCTAACCAGGACAAACTACAGCAGAAAGACCCTTTATTCTGAGAAGGAAAAGACAGAAACAAATGCAGTACACTCAATCCTTTAATTAGAAGAGGTGCCATAAGTAGGTCCCCTCTGCAACCCTCCCTGGCCTCTGGTAGTTTTTCCAACTTTTACTTTCTGCCATGTGCACCTAGCTATCCCTGTTCCAGCTACCAGCCACATATGTCAACAAGTGCCAAACCTATCCTCAGAACAGCTTTCTCCCTGAGGCTCTGGGATTCCATTTACAGATACCTACTGAAGATCTATAAATAATAAGCAAACAAATAAATAAAGACACAGCACAGAATTGTTCTCCAAGGAATTAGGGATTGAACTTAAAGTCTGCAGACACTCTTACTACTGTCTTATTCAACGATCCAGATTTTTATAAATAAGAGTCCAATGAACATGCCCATGCTGGCTTCCAAACTGAAGGATCTCAAGTCCTTTGTTCACCTTGCAGTTCAGTCTGGATCAACCCCTTACTACTTCACGTTCCTCTCTACTGACAGCTGATTTGACCCAGCCTAACCTCTCTCCTGCATGTTCTTTACGGGCTTTCTGCCACTCAGAGGGAAAACCTGAAATTCTAAACAACCCTCCAAGGGAGGTGTCTAAACTCACCAGTCTCTTCCAGCTACCAGCCTTCCCTTGAGAACTGTACTTTCATGCCTTCCACTGAGGCAAGCCCCATGTCCCTACTACATAAAAAACTTTTAGCTCACCAGAGCTCATGGCAATTCCTTTTTACCTTAAATACAATCAGGTCCCTCAGTCTAAGTCTTTATGACATCCTAACCTTTTCTTTCCAGTTTATCACTCATTTGTGATAACACACAATACAGACAATGCAGAACAGAGCAGCTTTGTCCACTATCAGCTGTGACTTCCAGCAAATCATTTCATCTCTCTAGTGACTATTTCAGTCTTTGCTGTAAAGGCTACATTGATTTATATGAAACAAAGAAACAGTGCTTAGGCCAAATAGACACCTACAGGTAAGAACTAATAATGTGGTTCCTACCCTGATACACAGCCTTCCTGGAGAAATTTTATCAAAGCATGAGTTACTCTTTGCTTTGCTTGCCATCTGGTTGGTTTTTTTTGTTTTTTGTTTTGTTTTGTTTGGTTTTGGTTTTGGTTTTTTGAGACAGGGTTTCTCTGTGTAGCCCTGACTGTCCTGGAACTCACTCTGTAGACCAGGCTGGCCTCGAACTCAAGATCTGCCTGCCTCTGCCTCCCAAGTGCTGGGATTAAAGGCATGCACCACCACTGCCCGGCTAGTTTTTTCTGTTCTTTAATTTAAAGTGGTTCTTGGCACATAATAAATACTTAATAACAATGAGTAAATAAAAGAAAGTAATACCATAAGGCATGTTAGAACACTGCTAACTACATGGAAAACAAAAAGAACATAGACAGAGCATCGGCGGCCTAGATAGCAAAGCATCAGAAGTGGAATAGTCTCTTGTTGTTATCTGAAAATTGAAACAGCCTCATATAGCTCAGGCTAGCTTCAAGTTTGTTCTGCATCCAAGAATGATCTTGAACTGATCTACCTACCTCCACCTACCAAGTACTAAGATTAAAGAAATAATGTAAACAGACCTAAAGGTGGGAAAGCAGTTTTATCCGAAGCAGAAGGGCTGACCAAGCCAGGAAACAAATTTAACAAGTGTGCCCACAGACCCTTTTATGAAAACTTGATTCCATAGCATGACCTCTTAACACTATTCTTGGCATTTCTCAGCCAACTAGCAGTGCAGGTTGATCATGAGAATACGTGTTTAGGTGCTGGAGAGATGGCTCAGCAGTTAAAAGCACTGACTGATCTTCCAGAGGTCCTAAGTTCAATTCCCAGCAACCACATGGTGGCTTACAACCATCTATCATAGGACCTGGTGCCCTCTTCTGGTGTGTCTGGAGGCAGCAACAGTGTACTCACATATAAAACAAATAAAAAATTTAAAAACAGAAAAAAGAAAGAGTTTACACTGTAGGGTAGAGACAGACCACAAACAAGTAAGCAAACAACTGAGCAATGTTGTGGTTTGGCTGTATTTTTTTTTCTAAGATGTGTGTGTGTGCTTGCATTTATATGTGTGCACCATGTGCTTGCAAGGGTCCATGGAACTAGAAAATGGCCCTGAAACCCCTGGAAGTAGAGTTACAGGCCACTGTGAGCTACATTTTTTGGTTCTGAGGACTGGACCCAGTCCTCTACAAGAGCAGCAAGTGCTCTTAACAGGAGTCATCTCTCTGGCCCTGATTTAAATTTTCTAAAAAAATGATGTGGGTGTTTTGCCTGCATCTTTGTCTGTGCACCACCTGTATGTTTACTGCCAGTGGAGGCCAGATGAAGGCACTGGGTCCCCAGGAACTGGGATTACAGACAGCTGTGATCTGTCCTGTGGGTACTTAGAACCGAACCTGGGTCCTCTGACAGAACAGTCAGTGCTCTGAACTGATGAGGCATCTTTCAGGTCCGTGCACGCCCATCCCTGTCTCCAGTTTTAATTCTTCACACTGGATGATGTCCAATCTAGGAGCCTGGATGAGAAGGCTTTAAATATCTAGGTTTAATAGACTTAGACCAGATATAATGGGGAATAGGTGAACTGAAGTGTATTCTGGCAGTATAACTGACACAATTCATTGGTAAACTTGGTATGAGATATGAGGTCTTCTGACAGCTTTTAATTTTCACCTTTAGTTAAACAGTAAAACTCTTTACCAAAATAGAGGACTAGAATTTGAACCAAAACCAAAAGCTCCACTTTAAATAAAATCCAAGAGCTCATGTAACATCCCAGCACATGTTCAGGGAGTAGCTAGAGCAAACAGATTTGGAGACAGCACTGGGACAGCTTACAAGGAAGAGCGGTATGGGTGTATCCCACCACAATGAGTTGAAAACCTGTATTTAAAAAAAAAAAATCACACAAGTAAGATTTTCTATTTTTAAGGGGAAGAAGGCCCCACCCCAAGAAGCTCAACACTTAAGAGAGAAAAAAGCAGTGAAATAGAAATTCTTAGAGCACTGTTTCAAAAAGGAAGCTGTCAGACCAAGAAATTTCCCCAACAGGACACTTTGAGCGTCTCTTTTATTTTTACGAAGACCACTACAGTTCAAGACCAGATCTGTAGTGGAATTCGATTGTGCTGGGCAGAAGTGAGAACAAGCAGAAACGGAGCAGACAGAGACTGATTTGACTGAGGAAAGTAATGCTGATAGGTTAGATTACAGCAAGGGGACGGACCACAAACGGGAAGGGGGATGGATCCTTCTAGCTAGCTAGCTCAATTAAGAGCCTCGGGTATGGGTGGGTCACACAGCAGGGAGATGGTGTAGGCGGGGCTTGAGGTCTAAGAGACAAAATCCCTTTCCCTTCGAGAACCAGATCTCTCAAACAGTAAGAGTACAGGTGTGGTAGGGTCTATTGGTACTCGCAAATAATCGAGAGATTGAGACAGAAGACTTCGGGTTTAAGACCTGCCTTGTCCTAGCTCAAGAAGAAAAAAGGGTTTAAAAAAAAAAAACAGCTCAGTGGTAGAGTGCCTGCCAAGCTTGTCCAAAGTCCCAGATTAATCCGCCCCCAATAGGGGAAAACAAAAATTATGCTTCTTAATGTACTGTATCCCCAAAAGAAAACGGAGATAATGTACTTGCTGGAGAAAACGATTATCATTCAACCAAATCGATTTCACAGCTAACCGACAGAGGCCTGAAAATGACAGCTCCAGGATAACCTAACTGAAGGTTTCGAGAGGCAGGCTGGATTTGGGGGGAGGAAAGAAACAAGACTGAGGATGAAACACCAGACGGCTACAGACCTGGAGGCGGGGGTTGGCAAAGCCGCCTGAGTCCCCAGGCCGGTGCCATTCCCCCGCCGCCCTCACCTCCTCCAGATACTCGCCCAGCTGTGCCGCCACGTCCACCTCCCAGTTCTTAGTGAGGTCCCGGATGGGCTGCAAGAGGTGAGCAAAGCGCACCTCCACATCCTCCATGTCCAGAATAGGACTAGAGGCCCGGAACCATGGTTCAACCCGCTACTGGTTCTGGCGCCATTTGGGTGTTCCCGCCCCGGAAGTACGTTGCCAGGGCCCCGCGCGCACACCTATGACGTAAGGCGGGCCCCGTTTCGAAGCAGTAAAGAAGCGGTCTTGACGGGGGCGGAGCCTACGCCGAGGGGCGTGGTTCTGCGTCGGGGGAGGGCCTCGAAGGAGCCGAGGAGACTAAGTTTCTGGGTGATTAGCGGTGAGTTCCTTGGCTCTGGGTGGAGCTCAGAGACCAGATCCGACGGATTCCAGCTGGGGCGTGGGCCAGAGGCGGGGCTGGGGGCGGCTAGAAGACCAGAGAGCCCTGCTTCAGCAGACCGCGTAGCGGACATGGCGAGCTCCAGGGTTCCACAGCAGCTTTTCCTGCAGGGTGTGGCGGCTGTCTACTTGTTCGCCTTTGCGTCCCTCTACACCCAGATCCCAGGTGAGGGCGTGGAGGGTTGAATAGTCACACGTGGTAGCATCCCTTCCTTCACTCTGCTCGATGAGGCTGGTATGAAGTCCAGGCCTCTCTCTACGAGGGATTAAGGGGTGGGAGTTTGGGGGCAACAAGAGTGGAGGGGAAAAGATGTACAAGGGTCGATTTCCCTTAACTATTAGGATTCTCATCTAGGGTTAGGGGAAAAACCCCGAGTGGAATGGGTGGCAGATTTCCACCTGGACTCTATGGGCAGATAGGAGAGGGATGAGCTCTTCTTAACGGAAGGTGCTGACCCAGAATCAGGTCTTCTGAACCTGATGTCGGGGGTCAACAATTTCTAATTTGAAAGAGAGAGAGCAGCAGCCAAGCAGTGGTGGCGTAAGCCTTTAATCCCAGCACTTGGGAGGCAGAGGCAGGTGGATTTCTGAGTTCAAGGCCAGCCTGGTCTACAGAGTGTGTTCCAGGACAGCCAGGGCTACTCAGAGAAACACTATCTTCAAAAAAAAAAAAGAAAGAAAGAAAGAAAAAGAAAGAAAAGAAAGAGAGAGAGCATCTGGTAGAGCATTACCCTACCTGCGATGGGAACATCTGCAAGTACAATCTGGGGTTGGGAGTTTGGGGCATCTGCATGCCTGGAGCTGGTGGTGGAGCATCTTTGGAGCCTAACTTTATGTGCATTTAGTCTGAGAAGGTGTCTAAGGCTTGGTCCTGACGTACCCTCCCACAGGCCTCTATGGGCCAGAGGGCATCCTTCCTGCCCGAAGAACACTTCGGCCCCAGGGCAAGGGTCGGTGGCAGCAGCTGTGGGAAACACCAACGCTGCTCTGGGAGGCACCAAGACTGGGACTGGATACTGCCCAGGGTCTGGATTTACTGACCTTACTGGGCACCGTGCTAGCCCTGGGCGCCCTGCTCCTGAATTCCCTGAGACATCCCTTCATCTACCTGCTGCTCTGGGTTGCCTACCTGTCAGCCTACCAGGCAAGTGAGACACTTAGAACTTCAGCCTCCATCTAACCTACCCACTCTGCCTCACCTGATACAGCAGACACACAGTGGCTCTCTTAACCACTCCTTTTCCTAATACAGGTGGGCCAAGTGTTCCTTTATTTCCAGTGGTGAGTGACTCTGGGACCAATCTGCCTTAGGACATTGGGCAGGGTTGTTTGCCTCCCCTGGGAGGACCCTGGGAAGTTCCTATTAAGCAACCTTACTGGGAAAGAACCCTCTAGGGTATTTCCCTCCCTATAGGGATTCTCTGCTGCTGGAGACAGGCTTCCTGGCTGTACTAGTAGCCCCGCTGAGGCGGCCTTCCAAACACAAGAATCTCCAGGGTGGATTAGCAGGAGCCTTACCCCATGAAGACCTCCCATTCTGGCTCGTGCGCTGGCTGCTGTTCCGACTCATGTTCGCCTCTGGTGTGGTCAAGCTGACCAGCCGCTGCCCTACGTGGTGGGGACTCACTGGTGAGGGTCCGAGCCTGAAGCTGGGATGGTCTAGAGGCTCTTAACCAGCCCTGACCTCCACTCATTATCTGCAGCTCTAACCTACCACTATGAGACACAATGCCTGCCCACACCAGCCGCCTGGTTTGCCCACCATCTACCAGTCTGGCTGCACAAGCTCAGCGTGGTGGCCACCTTCCTCATCGAGATCGCAGTGCCCCCCCTGTTCTTTGCTCCCATTCGCCGCCTACGATTGACTGCCTTCTATACTCAGGTGAGTAGAAGAAGTGTGGCCTTTACCACTGGCCAGCGAGGCTTGTTGGGGGCAGAGCAGGCCCGGGAGTGGTTGGGTGGTGGGCGCTGTGGAGAAAGCATTGCAGACAGAAGGATGCGTTATCCAGTTCAGGTGTGTACTGTCAGGTAAAGCTGACACTTGGGAAAGTGTTTTAGGTCTGCAGGGCTCTCTAGCTCAGCCCTCCCTAGCTCTGACTGCATTCCTCTCAGGCATTATTGCAAATCCTGATTATCATTACTGGCAACTACAATTTCTTCAACCTGCTAACCTTGGTGCTCACCACTGCCCTCCTGGATGACCGTCACCTGTCTGCTGAGCCTGGCCTCAGATGCCACAAGAAGATGACCACCTGTGAGTGTGTCATCCTGTCACGACAACCAAACTGATATGCGCCAAAAACCCCTGTTCCTTGGCTGCAGACCCTCAGCCAATCTGTGACTGTCCTACCCATAGCCTGCCCCAAGGCCCTGCTGACCACACTGTCCTTACTGCTGGAACTGACGGTCTATGGGCTGCTGGCCTACGGCACCATCTACTACTTTGGCCTGGAGATTGACTGGCAGCAGCATATCATCCTCTCGAGAACCAGTGAGTGCCAACGTGGGGATCTAAGGGAAAGGGCTGGTTCGTTCCCTAATCACACTTCCCTCCCTTGGCAGCTTTCACCTTCCATCAGTTCTCCCAGTGGCTGAAGATGGTAACCCTGCCTACTGTGTGGCTGGGGACAGCGTCCCTGACCTGGGAGTTGCTTGTTGTCTTCTGGAGGTATGTATGTACCTGACGACCATGGGCAGAAGCCGCTTTCAGATCAGGTCTGACCATACCTGTCCCCCTCGTCCCCAGGTGGATCCAGGTACAAGGATGGTTACGGAAGTTCTCTGCGGGTCTTCAGCTCTCCATCCTGGGCACAGCTACAGTGGCCTTGTTCTTGATCAGCCTCGTAGGTAACCCTGTCAAGACTGGGGTTGGGGAAGACGGGGCAGCGCTGAGCCGTTGCCTGTTTGCCTGCAGGTACCTTACTCCTACGTGGAGCCTGGGACCCATGGGCGTCTCTGGATTGGCGCTCATCGCCTGTTCAGTTCTGTGGACCATCTACAGCTAGCCAACTCTTACGGCCTTTTCCGTCGGATGACTGGCGTGGGCGGGCGGCCTGAAGTGGTGCTAGAGGGCAGCTATGATGGACAGCACTGGACAGTGAGCCCTCCCAGAGGATGTGGGGGTAAAAGGGACCAAGTCCAGCCATCTCAGCTAACTACATATCCGTCTGTCAGGAGATTGAATTCATGTACAAACCTGGGAATGTGAGCCGACCACCCCCTTTCCTGATCCCTCACCAGCCGCGCCTTGACTGGCAGATGTGGTTTGCAGCCCTTGGCCCACATTCACACAGCCCCTGGTTCACCAGCCTGGTGCTGCGCCTCCTGCAGGGCAAGGAGCCAGGTGAGGGATGGGCTGGGAGGTGGGTCAGGAAGGGAAAGACAAGTTCAAAGGCATGTTAACCTCTCCTCCCCTACCCCAGTGATCCGACTGGTCCAGAATCATGTTGCCAACTACCCCTTTCATAAGCAGCCACCCACCTATCTGCGGGCCCAGCGCTACAAGTACTGGTTCTCCAAGCCTGGGGATCAGAGGTAAAGCTGTAGTGATGTGGGGG
>NW_022196893.1:20259800-20272216 GCF_008632895.1 Mastomys coucha | reverse complement strand
GGGGGCTGAGCTGTAGCTGCACGATGACTCTCCGGTTCTGTTACAGCCGGTGGTGGCACCGCCAATGGGTAGAGGAATTCTTCCCATCTGTGTCCTTGGGGGACCCAACACTGGAAATTCTGCTCCAACAGTTTGGACTAAAGGTATGAAGGAGCCAGCTGAACTGCAAGAGGTAGCAGGGTGCTTTGCCTGTTGCAGGGGTAAACCTCGTGGGCTTTTCTCGGTTTTGTCTCCATAGGAAAAGAGTCCACTCCGGGCCGGCAGCCCCAGCAATGGCCTAGCTCAGACCCTGAACTGGGTGCGGGCACAGCTGTCTCCTCTGGAGCCTTCCATCCTGCTGTGGGGGCTCTTAGGGGCAGTGGTGGCTATCCGAGTTGTGCAGACCCTACTCGCCCCCCGCCCGCTCCAGTCCTCAAAACAGACTAGAGAGGAAAAACGTAAGCAAACTCCCAAGAAGGATTCCAGAGCTGCCTCTGAGCAGGCTGCCTCCAACAGCAACAGCAGTGACTCCAGGGCCCCTCGGCGGAAAAAGTAGCCTCATGCGCTATCATCAGCCAGCCAGGTGTCCTAACGAAGAAGTCAGAGCCTCGGGATTCTAGCACACACCATGACATAGCCCAGCCACTGTGCCTTAGCCAGTCCTGCCAGGGCAAATGCAGACCGGAACACTACCCCTGAGGATTGTGTCACCTTGAGAGCCCTGCTCATCCCTTTACACCTTCGCAGATCCTTCACTGCTCACCTTCTACAGTCTTGGAACCGACCCAGAAGTGGGCCTGTGGCCTAGCTCAGGACTTCTCCTGGTACACTGCAATCAGTGTACCCATAGATGCAAAGGCCTGGGTCTGGACTTCCTACCCAGCCCCACTGTGGAGAGGGTGAGCTAAACCTGCTGAGGACAGGAGCCAGAGGAAGTGGGTCCATGAGACTGTGCCTGCTGCCCCCAGACTGCACCAATAAAGGCCTCGTTTGTACATACCCATTTACTAGTGGTTTCTTCCTTCTGAGGAGCCCCGAGGATAGTTGACACTGCCTAGACGGGTTACTGACCAGGCTAAATGGACTCCCTATTTGTCACTCAGTGTTCTCCATAAAATAGACAAAAAGGCCCGGTTACAAGAAGCCTTGGTCAGCACAAGCTGGCAGACCTGCACAGTGAGGGCTGTGCGGCCAGTGGAGGAAGATGAAACTAGAACAACCCAAGGGTCACCCTGAATGCAGCCCTGTCTCCACCTCCTGCTTCTGCTCTTCAGAACAGTCAGAGTGTGAAAGAGATGAAGGGGGAAGAAGAGTAGAGATGGTTATGTTAGAGATATAAATCTAGAGAGGGGTGAATATATATCCCAGAGGTGCTAGACCTAGGATGGAAGAAAGAAGGTGCACGTGGTCCCCCAGCCTCGTCCTGGGCAGAGGACAAAGGAGCTGGAGTCTGTTTCCCAGGGCCCGGCTGTCAGCTCCCGCCTTCCTTGGGATCTTGCAGCACAGCTTCCTTTATCCCCGCTCTATTGTTGGTCCACACCCCTTCCTTTTCCTCTCCCAGAGCAGCTTCCAGATTCAGCTACCCGGGCTGGCCAACAATCCCAAGGGCGCCCCTGTCTATTTATCCCCAAAACTTGCGGTCGTTGGCACGTGCCATCATGCCCATTTTTGTTTGGTGTTTCGTTTTGGTGTTTGGTTTGGATTTTTAGGGGTTTTGTTTTGTTTTGTTTGAAACAGGGTTTCTCTGTTTCAGCCCTGGCTGTCCTGGAATTTGCTTTGTAGACCAGGCTGGCCGTGCATTCAGAGATCCACCCTCCTCTGCCTCCCATATGCTAGAATTAAAGTGAGCACCACCATGTCTAGCCGTGCCCAGGTTTTTTTTATATGGGTTATGGGGATCCAGGATTAGGTCCTTGTGCCTATGTGGTAAGCACTTCACTGACTAGACCATCTCTTTAGCCCCTTAACTGGTTTTTTCAATTTCATTTTTTACTTTTATGTGCATAGGTGTTTTGACTATGTATGTTTGGGTGTCAGAACTTGGAGTTACAGACAGTTGTTAGCTGCCGTGTGGGTACTGGGATTTGAACCCTGGTCCTTTGGAAGAGTAGTCAGTGCCCTTAACCACTGAACCATCTCTCCAGGCCCCCTTAACCAGTTTTTAAAGATTTACTTTTATTGTTTTTACTTACATGTATGGGTATGTACATGGGAGCACAGCTGGCAGAACCCGTAGATCCCCTGGAATTACAAACAGTTGTGAGCCACCAGGTGTGGGTGTTAGAAACTGAACTTGGATCATCAGAAAGAGCAGCATACACTATGAGCCATCAATGTTCTGAAGTATATATTATTGTAGCACTCAAAGTATTTTGTAACTATAATCTCTTGCCATTGTTTCTGCAACTTTCCCAATACCCCCAAAAGAAGTCCTGTATCCCTTAAATAATAATTCTCCTTGGTCCCTAGCAATCTGTGTTCATTCGTTTGTTCGTTCCTTCCTTCTTTCTTTCTCTTTTCTTAGTTCTAGACACCTCATAGAAACTGAATTATCCTATAATTTTCCTTTGCCTCTTTTTTTTTGTCTTATTTTGCACTATATTTTCACGATCCATCCATGGTATAATGTATCAGAGTGTCATTTCTTTTTTTATTTCTTTTTATTTTATTTTTTTCTGAAACAGGGTCTTTTTTTATATATAAATGCAATATACAAACTTTATTTAACAAAACAGGTAAAGTAAAACAGGCATTTATATTAAGAAAAAACTACAAGAAAATTTAACAACATAAAACTAACCTACTTGCAGTTGCATTTAACTGAGCTCTGTCGCTGTGAAGAATACAGCTCATGCACAGGTATGGATGAAAGGTTTACATTTTTTTCAAGTATTCACTGAACACTACCTTATATACACATTTACATTAAATTTGAAAAAGGTTATAGATGGTTCCAGCTGTACTTCATTTTTGTTGTTCTTTTGGAAGAGGTCTTCTAAAGAGGAGAATATGCGGTTCTGGCTCATGAATCATGTAATGAACCCATCCTAGACTCTGTTGGACACCAAGTCTCCTCCACTCTTCTTCGGACATCAGATGAGTTTTGGGTACTTGTTTGGAGAGTTCTCTGGGTAACATGACATGCCGGTACTCGTAGTGTTCATCGGAGTACTTGTCTGAGTAGTAGATCTGCTTGTGGGCCATCCTGCCGGCATGCAGAGGAGAAAACAGGAGCAGGAAACGGTTGTGCAGGCCCATAGGCAGACATGGAGCCTGAAACAGGGTCTTATGTAGCCTAGGCTACATTTTATCTTAACCTGTCATCTCTAACAAAAGGCCTGTGGGTGCATGGCCCGACATAGCAGGGCTCCAGATTCTGTCCGCTGAAAAGCAATGTCAGGCCTTTCTGGGCATAGGGAGCCAAAGACAGCCTTGAACTTCTTTTTTTTTTTTTTTTTTTTTTGGTGTTTAGGCTGGCCTTGAACTCAGAAATCTGCCTGCCTCTGCCTCCCTAATGCTGGATTACAGACATGGGCCACCGATCTGTATTGGGGGATTATTTGTGTTCTGGGGTTTTGTTTTGGGGAGGAGTGTGTGTGTGCATTGCTTGGTTATTATTGGAGTTGGTTGCTTGGTTGTTTTTGAGACGAGGTTTTGCTATGTAGCACTGGCTAGACAGGAGATTACTATGTAAGGCCAGCTTCAGCTGTCCTGCAATCCTTCTGCCTCAGCTTCTCAAGGGCTTGGATTACAGCATGTCCCACCTCACCAGGCTACGTTTCTCAGTTTGCCCCACACAAGGATGAAGCGTTGTCAGGTTTATCAGCAGTAATCATTTTAGTTTCATCATACACAGAACTGCCCCTTTTGTCTTGCATGTTATTGGTCACAAGCCTAGCCTTTAACACTGAGCCATCTCTCCAGCCCCAGTTTCAGCTCTGAGAACAGAACTGAAAAACATGGCCAGCCAAGTTAGTGTCACTGTCTCCGTTGATGCAGGGAGTTTCGTCATTGTGGTTGAAGGGAGCCGATAGTGGTTTCAGGATCCTATCAAAATAGCTTTAGCCTTGCAGCCCTGAGAGGAAATAAGCAGAAACCAGGGGCTGTGTTTTTGTTGTCAACGTTGTCTGTAGTAAGACCCAGAAGAGAAGCTAGCATGTAAATAGCAGAGACAGCAAGAGGAGTGGCAAGGCCGGAGTGGGGTCAGGAGAAAGCCAAACCCCATTCCTTCCTTCATGCCCCACAGCAGTTCCAGCAATGGGAGCCCCAAGAAAGGCCTGACAGTCCCCCTGAGTGAGCAGAATCTTGAGCCCTGCTATTTATCCTCCCATGTACACTTTGGGACTTTTTAGAAGTAGCAGGAAAGAATCCCCAAGGGATACAGGTTCTGGGGACAATAGTCAGGAGGACAACCAAAGCAATACTGTGATCAGTGACCACAACCAGAGTGGAAATGGACATTCAAGTCAGATGTGGTGGCTCATACCTGTCATTCCAGAGAAGGGTCTCAAATGTCAAACCGGCCGGCACTACATCCCACGGGGAAGGGAGGGGAAGGGAAGGGAGGGGAGGGGAGAGGAGGGGAGGGGAGGCTGGGAATAGGATCTCGCGTCTGTCCACATGAAGTCGTACTACTCAGCCTCTACATGTCGATTTGGAGCATGATTTCCAACCCAAGGAACCAAACTCCCTTGGAGAAACGGCTGATGCTAGGAGGGCTGGTACAGCCTTGAGGGGAGTTGAAAAGCAGGCACAGAAAAGTCCTCACTGTGAAATCCTCAGAGTGCACCAGGCCCTCCCTGCCTTCAGTCTCTTCTCTAGCACAGTGTTCTCAACCTCCCTAATGCTGCAACCCTTTAATATGGCTCCTTTTGGTTTTTCAGGACAGGGTTTCACTGTGCAGCCTAGGCTGTCCTGGAACTCACTATATAGAACAGGCTGGCCTCAGACTCAGAGATCTGCCTGCCCTCCGCCCCCATTGGGAGTGCAGGGATCAAAGGCTTGCACCACCACCATCCAGTTCAGCTCCTCTTGCTGCAGTGATCCCCCCCCCATCATAAAACTGTTTTGTTACAACTTCATAACTGTATTTTTGCTACTGCTATGATGCTATGTTGGTTTATGCTATAAATATCTGATATATGACCCCAGAGGGTCATGCCCCACAAGATTGAGAACCACTGCTAGAAAAAAACAAAGGAAATCTGCAGAACTTATGACTCCTACTACTTAGAAAAAGCATTCTAAAGCAGGGATTAAGTGACAGATCTCGAGATGGGATCATCCCGGATTGTCCCAAGTGGGCCCTAAATGCCACCCCAGGTGTTCCAGCAGCAGATAGCACTTGTCCACCCCCAGAAGACCCGAATGAAGTACAGAGACACAGACACAGGTTACTAAGTGGTCCGGGAGCTGGGAGAATTAGGCAACAGCCAACAGACATCACTAGCACTGGCTTTCCCTTCCCGCCTTCTGAACTTGAAACAAGGAATTTCTTGGGATTTTGTTGTTTGCTTGTTTGTTTGTTTTCTGGTTCTAGGAAGGAAACCCCAAGACTGCAAACATACCAGGTTGGCTCTGCCACTGAGTATAACCTCAGAATTGTTTTGCAGGGGGGGGCGGGGTTTATAACCATATAACCTTATATGGTTATATCAAGTCAACTGTCTCCCATAATGACTCTACTCATTATATTTCCAGTAAGAATGTGAAAATGAGCTAGGCAGTGGTGGCGCACGCCTTTAACCCCAGCACTCAGAAGGCAGAGGCAGGAGGATCTCTGAGTTCAAGGCCAGCCTGGTCTACAGAGTAAGTTCCAAGACAGCCAGGGCTACACAGAGAAACCCTGTCTTGAAAAAAGTGGGAAGCGGGGCAGTGGTGGCGCACGCCTTGAATCCCAGCACTTGGGAGGGAGAGGCAGGCGGATTTCTGAGTTCGAAACCAGCCTGGTCTACAGAGTGAGTTCCAGGACGGCCAGAGCTATACAGAGAAACCCTGTCTCAAAATAAAACAAAACAAAAAACAAAAAAACAAAACAAAACAAAAAACAAAAACAAAAACAAAAAACGAAAAAAGTGGGAAAATAGTCCCTTTCCCCACATCCTCAGTGGCTCATTATTCTGATTTTTTTTGAGGTTATAACTTAAGTACATAATTTCCCCATGCTCTTTCCTTCCTCCAACCTTCCTATGTACTCTCCCTTATTGTCTTTCAAATTCATGACCCGTTTTTAGTTATTTTCACACACATACATGTGTTCCTTACTACATCGATTTAGTATACTCAGTGGGTCACATGATACATTTTTATGTTTCCAGGGCTGACCATTTGGTATTAGATAACCAGCTGGTGTGCGCTTCTCTGGGGAAGACTGTTTCTCCTGCTCCTTAGTTGCCTGTAGTTTTTTGTCTAGGGTTGATGCCTCCTGAACTCTGCCCTGTGTGCCTTAGTATGACTGTTAGTGCCGCCCTCATTCAGGTCATATCTAGGCAGCCGCGTTAGTGAGACCTCACGGGTGTAGCTTCTGACTTTTTTTGGAAACAACCTCCTAACATTCAACTTCCTATTCCTCTGTGATCCCCGAGCCTTACATATAGTCGTTGTGTTGTAGATGTATCAGTGGGACTAGGCTCTACAACTCCGAATTTTGATCGGGCGTGGGGTAAAATAATTCTGTTTAATTTATGTGTATGTATGATTTGTCTGCATGCATGTCTGTGCACCACATGTGAACTGCCTGCTGCCTTAGGAGGCCGGAAGAGAATGTTCCAGATCCCCTGGGACTGAAGTTACAGACCGTTGTAACCTGCCATGGGGGTGCTAGGAATCGAGCCCAGTCCTCTGGAAGAGCAACCAGGTGCTCTTAACTGTTTAGCCACCTCTCCAGCCCCTGTAACATCTTTTCTTTTCTTTTTTTTTAAAGGTTTATTTATTTATTATGTGTAAGTACACTGTAGCTGTCTTCAGACACACCAGAAGAGGGCATCAGATCTCATTACGGATGGTTGTGAGCCACCATGTGGTTGCTGGGATTTGAACTCAGGACCTTTGGAAGAGCAATCAGTGCTCTTAACCACTGAGCCATCTCTCCAGCCCCACATCTTTCCTATAATAGCCATTCTAACAAGTGTGAGGTGAAATCACAGTGCACTTTGTTTTGTTATGTTGGTGGTGCCAGGGCCTCCCGATTGTAGGCAAGGAGTCTATCATGAAACCTTGCCCCTCATGCCTTGTGTAGTCTTTGTTTACATTTTTTCAATTCTTAATGATACTGAGCATTTTTTTCATACACCTATTGGCCATTTTTATGTCTGTTGAGAGAGAGGTAATGAATGTCTCACTATTTCACCCAGGCTAGTCCTGAATTCATGGGCTCAAGTGATTATCTTGCTCAGCTAGCCTCCTGTGTAATTAGGACAACAAGCGTGGGCTACCATCGCCAGCTCTAGAGAGATTTCTGTAAGGCCTTTGCCTTTTCTTCTCAGTAGTGTTGGGGTAGAGCCTAGGCCATGATGCATGCTAGGGACACTCTACCACTGAGCTACATCCACAGCGTTCTCCCCGCCCCTCTCATTTTTAAATTTGTGTGTGTACCACAGGCCTGTGGAAGCCCTCAAGAGTCAGAAGAGGGTATCAGATCCCCCACAGCCAGAGTGGAAACTCCCTAGAAGCCATAATGGTCACTCTAGTGAAGACTCTTAGCAGTGGAGAATAGGGAACTGAGCCAGCCTTCTCCTGTAACCAGGCAAGGCTTCCTTCCAGTGGTGGGACTCGGGCACCAACCCAACTTCAGAATCTCCAATCTACAGTTAGCCCTGCCTGTAAGATGTGCTGTGATAACATGGCACAGAACTTGTGGGTGTGGCCAGTCATTGGGAGTCCACTCCACAAGAGGGAGCCCATGCCTGACACTGCCTGGATGACCAGGAACCAGAGGCTGGATATCCCAGAGACTTAGGACACAACGAAACATGACTAGCCAAAAACCGTCAATGAAATGTTGCCTAATGATATTCTGCCATATTCATAGGTCGATGTCTAGCCCAGTTGTCATCAGAGAGGCATCCTCCAGCAACTGATGGGAGCAGATGCAGAGACCCACAGCCAACATTAGGCAGAGCTCAGGGAACCCCATGGAAGCGGGGTGGGGTAGGGGGAAGAATTGTAGGAACCAGAGGGGTCACAGACACCAAGTGAACATGATCTACAGAATTAACTAAGCAGGACTCATGGGAGATTGAAGTGGCAGTCAGGAAATCTACATGGGTCTGAGCTAAGTCCTCTGCATATATGTTATGGTTGTGTAGCTTGGTGTTCTTATGAGACTCCTAACCGTGAGAGTGGAGCTGTTTCTGAATCTTCCTTGCTCTTGGGACCCTTCTCCTCCTACTGGGTTGTCTCATCAGCCTTGATAGAAGGGTTTGTGCCTATTCTTTTCTAAAGATTTATTTATTGCATTTATGAGTACATTCTAGCTGTCTTCAGGCACGCCAAAAGAGGGTATCAGATCCTATTATAGATATAGATGGTTGTGAGACACCGTGTGGTTGCTGGGAATTGAAGAGCAGTCAGTGCTCTTAACCACTGAGCTGTCTCTCTCTCTCTCTATATATATATATATATATAGAGATATATATATATCTCTATATATATATATAGAGAGAGAGAGAGAGAGAGAGAATCACATACCTGCAGGAGCCCTCAGAAGTCAGAAGAGGGCGTGAGATCCCCTAGAACTAGAGCTACTGGTAGTTATTATCTGCCATGTGAGTTCTAGAAACCAGACTCAGGTCCTCTGAAAAGGATCAAATGCTCTCAACCACTAAGCTATCTCTCCAGTCCTACCTTTGCCCATGGTTTATTGAGTTATCTTCTTACTATTTACTAAGTTCTTTATATTTTTTGTGGTTTTTTTTCACATTCTGTAGGTTATCCCTTCCCTAAATTGGTTTGATTGTTTCCTTCCTGTGTGGGAAGACCATAGTCTGTTGTAATCACATTTGCACACAGTTAAACATATGTGTGAGCAATTGCAAATGTGTGTATGCCATAGCATGCATGTGGAGGTCAGAGGACAATTACTAAGAGTTGGTTCTTCTACCAGGTGGTTTCAGGGTGCCAGGCTTGGCAGCAAGCATCTTCACCTGTTGATCCATCTCAATACACAGGCATACACACACACACACACATACACACACACACACACACACACACACACACACACACACACGAGTGTGTACAAGCACCTTTTAGGTTGTTTTGGGTTTGTTTTTTTTGTGGGGGGTTGAGACAGGATGTCAAGCAACCCATGTTACTCTCAAATTTGATATGCAACTTCTCTTTTTTTGTTATTTTTTTGGTTTTGGTGGGTTTTTTTCAAGAAAGGGTTTCTCTGTGCAGCCCTGGCTGTCCTGGAAGTCACTTTGCAGGCCAGTCTGGCCTTGGTTTCACAAAAATCTGCCTTCCTCTGCCTTCTGAGTGCTGGGATTAAAGGCCCAGCTATGATATGTAACTTCTGGTCCTCCTGTATCCACTTCCCAAATGCTGGGATTGTAGGTGTGCTGAGTGCGACTTTGGACATTGTAACAATAGTGTTTCATCTGTAAGTGTGGGCTATCTTTCCATTCATGTGTGCACTGGGAAGTGCATTGCATCATTGTCCTCTGTTTCTCAATGTAAAAATGATTATCTCCCTGGTAAAGTTTATCCCCACTCCTTTTGTCAATACTGTGAACAGAATGGCTTTCTTTTCTGTTGTGTGTTTGTTTCATTTTGACAGGGTCACATTGTAGCTCAGATTGGCCTCCAAGTCACAACAGTCTCCTTACCCGTTTCCTGAGTAGTGAGAGTATAGGCAGGAGTCATCGTGCCTAGATGGTTTCTTTTCTTTTTCAGATAGTTCTTAGTGTGTAGAGGTTAGCTCAGTGGTGGAGTGCTTGCCTGGTATGCATGAGGCTTTCTCTAGGTCCAGTCCTTAGCAACACAAGAAAAAAGGAAGGAAGGAAGCAAGAAAGGAAGGAAGGAAGGAAGGAAGGAAGGAAGGGGGGAGAGAGGGAGGGAGGGAGGGAGGGAGGGAGGAAGGCTAGTCACTGGTTTCTCTCTTGGTGTTAGGAACTGAACCCAGGGCCTCACACATAAAGGACAGGCATTCTGCCACTGTGCTGTGTCCCCAGCCCACCACTGATTTTGCATGATTTATTTTTAAGAAAGTCTAGCTCAGGGGGGCTGGAGAGATGGCTCAGCGGTTAAGAGCACTGACTGCTCTTCCAGAGATTCTGAGTTCAATTCCCAGCAACCGCATGGCGGCTCACAACCATCCTTAAAGAGATCTGACCCCCTCTTCTGGAGTGTCTGAAGACAGCTACAGTGTACTCATATCTCACATGTAATAAATGAATAAATATTTAGAAAAAGAAAAAAGAAAGAAGGTCTAGCTCAGAAAGCCTAGCTAGAAGGGAAGTATGAACCGGGCAAAGCTTGAACTCCCAGTCATTCTGCCTCAGCCTCCACAGCACTGGAGTTATGATCCTGTGCCACCAAGCCCACTAAAAAGTCACACGAGAAAGCAACAAATTCACCTGAGACTCTTGAAGACACATCAAAAGGATCCAGGAGCCACTCCGGAAGCTTCTGCCTCCAGTCAGAGAAGGGACCATCACACAGCTGAAGCACACCCAACAGAATGAAAGCTAGCTAGCTATATTTGGAGGAGGGGTTCCTTGTTTTTTCAAGACAGGTTTCTCTGTAGTGTAGCCTTGGCTGTCCTGGCGCTTGCTCTGTAGACCAGGCTGGCTTCGAACTCACAGAAATCTCCCTGCCTCTGCCTCCACAGTGCTGCGATTAAAGATGTGTGCCACCACTGCCCAACTCCAAAAGCTGTATAGTCTTAAATACAGAGATGATCATCTTGCAAGAATTCCGAGGAACCAACTCATTGGTATATTAATAAGTTAAAGGAAAGCATTTACCATCCTGCTTACAGCTCCACCAGGACACATGGGAGGGAGTTTCTCCACTGTAGTGTTCCAACATAAACGAGAAAGGCTTCTGCCATCAACGGCAGGCACTGTGTGCTCCCTAGACTTCGATGGTGAACACCTGAGAGCAACCTGACTCCATGAGTCTGATTCATTCCCCAGATTCACTCACCAGTTAACAAGAACTGCAGGGAAATGTTAGAGACGGGAAGCAACCGGAAAAGCCTTGCTGAAGAAAATCCCCTAAGAGCAGGGACTCTTTTTCTTCAGAGGCATTTCTAGAGGAATGAGGGAAGACTCTGAGCTGAAAGAAAGAATAAGCAAACCTGGTGATGTGTCACAGTGAGGGATGAGTGACATGGTAGTCATTGGCAAGCCCAGACGGGACAGTGTCTTAGGCACTTCAGGGCACTGAGGAGTCCCGCATCAATGCTCATGGGTGTAGCCTAGGTAATCAGTCCTCCATACTCTTTCTGTCCATCTGTCTCTGTCTTTCCGTCCATCTGTCTGTCTGTCTGTCTTGACAGGTGTGTGGCTGTCCTGGAACTGACTCTGTAGACCAGACTGGCCTTGAACTCAGAGATCCACCTGTCTCTGCCTCCCAAGTGCTTTTAAAAGTGTGCTCCAGGCCAGGCAGTGGTGGCACATGCCTTTAATCTCAGCACTTAGAAGGCAGAGACAGACAGATTTCTGAGTTCGAGTCCAGCCTAGACTACAGAGTAAGTTCCAGGACAGCCCTGTTTCAAAAAACAAAACAAAACAAAACAAAACAAAAGTGTGCTCCAGGGCTGGAGAGATGGCTCAGTGGTTAAGAACACTGACTGCTCTTCCAGAGGTCCTGAGTTCAGTTCCCAGCAACCACATGGTGGCTCACAACCACCTGTAACAGATTCTGGTATATCTGAAGACAGCTATAGTATACTCATATGCATTAAATAAATAAAATCTTAAAAATAAAGTAGGGCTGGAGAGATGACTCAGCCGGTAAGAGCACTGACTTCTCTTTCGAAGGTCCTGAGTTCAAACCCCAGAAACCACATGGTGGTCACAACTGTCTGTAACAGGATCAGATGTCCTCTTCTGGTGTGTCTGAAGACAGACAGTATACTCATACATAAAATAAATGAACCTTTGAGCTGGTGTGAGCAGGGACTGAGTGAGCAGGGCCAACCAGAGTGACCCTGACTGGTTGTGTTCCCAACAACCACATAAAGGCTCACAACCATCTGTACAGCTACAATGTACTCATATACATAAAATAAATAAATCTTAAAGATATGTGCAAAAAAAAACCATTGCACATAAAAAAAAATGTGCTCCACTACCACCTGGCTCCCCCACCCCCTTTTCTATTGAAGGAAACTAAATCTAGAAAAGTTAATGGCGCCGGGTGGTGGTGGTGCATGCCTTTAATCCCAGCACTTGGGAGGCAGAGGCAGATTTCTGAGTTTGAGGCCAGCC
>NW_022196893.1:20245596-20259457 GCF_008632895.1 Mastomys coucha | reverse complement strand
TATCTCTCTCTCTGTGTGTGTGTGTGTGTGTGTGTGTGTGTGTGTGTGTGTGTGTGTATGTGTGACTCTAACAAGGAACAAGGAGGATAAGCAGCATGTTCGTGGTACTTCATTCCTGTGCTGGAGCCGCCCCTTCTACCACAACATGCCTGGGCCCCAGTGATGAGTCAGCTTCATAATCTCTTTCATTTTTTATTGCTACCCAGTGAAAGTGACCTCAACTGTGATGGGTGGGGCCTGTGGACAGGTGTATGGGGCCCTGAGCAAAGCTGGAGTAGGCTATTATAGCTCCAGAAGTTGTCCAGCCTAGGTGTGCTGGCTCAGTAGTGGAAGGGTATTGGAAACCATTCACCAGCTCAGGATGCCCGGGCAGTACTTGTCAATCAGCCCCTGATAGTAGGGCCGCAGGCTCTCCACATCCGGTAGGTCAGGGCACTTGGTGTAGAGGTCAAACTTGCTGCAGACAAAGGGAGGGACAAGTGAGCATCAGGAAAGCTCTGTCTTCAAGCCCAAGTCCCCTCCACTGCCCGCACCCTGGAGGAACTACAGACTTGAACTCCTGCACCCAGGGCAGCATATCCAGGTCTTGCTGGCTGCACAGCTGCCGGTAGTCACCGCCGGTGTGCCACGGATAGAAGGAGTGGAATCGGATCATGTAGAAGGCCTGGGGAAGCCACACGCAGGGCTCTCAGCTAGCTGGACTGGACGCGGCTCCTGATTGGGCCCCTCCCTCCACCTACCTCTGAAGGCAGGGAGAACTTGTTGAACTTCATCATCTGGTATAGGTACTCTACAGGAGAGGGCGTCGTTATAGCCAGGTGCCCAGACGGGCAGCCCTTGCCACCTTCCCTGCACCGTCCCCGTGCCTGTCTCTAGCTTCCTCACCATCGTGGCCCCAGGACATAAGGACGTTCTCAAGACCACAGTGGGGCTGGTACGTGCCAAATTCTGTGCTGCAATGATCAAGAGATGAGCCTGGGAGGAACTGGGGGGGAGGGGTATAGGGAGAAGAGAGAAGACCAGCTGGGATCCTGTATTGAGGTAAAGTGAGGCACTATTTCAACGTACTTGTATCGAGGGTCCTGGAGGTCAGGATTGTCCTGGAAAGTAGAGTCACAGAACACCACAGAGGCCTGGGGACGGCAACCCACTGGAAAAGTGTCTCCAACAACAGCCCACTGGGAAGGCACAGGCAGCTGCGGGTGAGGTCTCCTCCACGCATCGTGCCCCAAGCCCAGTGCTGAAGCTGCCCCACTCCCCACACCTGCCCTTTACCTGAGGTTCCCCCCACAGAGCCAGGATTTTCCCCAGATCGTGCAGAAGTCCGACCAGGTGGAACCAGTCTGTTAGAAAAGAGACATTTGACCTGGAAGCCGAAGGGATAAAGGAAGGCAGAGCAGGCTCTGCGCTGAAAGCAAGGAGCCCAGGGGTCTGCTACCCTCAAGGTGGAGCCTGTGGGAGAAGACCAGGTCTCTCCGGTTTTCCTAAGGCGATGGTAGCAAACCCCCCTTCACGCCCCCCTACAGCTGTAGGGGCCACACCCTTATCTGGGTGAGCTTTCCGGATGCCCTCCGCGGTCTGGAATGCATGAAAGGAGTTGGGGAAATCTACGTCCGGGTCAGATTCGTCCACCAGATCATCCAGCATGTCCACAGCCTCCATGATGGTCATCTTCTTGTAAGAGAAGCTTCCATACTGGATGCGCTGGGGAGAAGGGAGAAGTGAGCTATTCTCCATGTCCCCCAGAGAAGGCTACAGAGCAGCGTCATTCTGTGGGTCCAAGGCGAGGAGGCTCCCACCCTCAACGTCAGCGTTAGGAGCAAGAAACTTTTACCTTCCTGTTGACGAAGTCCACCGTCTGGTGAGTGTGCATGAGCTTGTACGTGGTAAAGACTCGATCCAGCAGCGGGCCTGACTGAAAACCAGACAGTCAGCGCAGGCTGTGTGCCAGACTGGCCCAGCACACTGGAGGCCACAGCCTCCCCTGCTATGGGCCATAACCCACAGATACGAAGTGAAATGGGGCTTCCAAAAAAAGCCCCCTTAGAGCTTCGGGAAGAGGAAGGGCTGCTCTCCACGGGGCTGAACCAGAGACTTGAGAAGGCAGAGAAGGCAAGAAGGGGGAGCCAGGGAGTCACTCACAGTGTAGTTTCGGAAGCTGTCCTTGCTTTTGGCCATCTCTGGGTCCAGATCAGGTCGATAGACCAGGGAAGGGTCTGGGCCCTGGTTAAATAGGAGTTTGACCCCTTTCACCACCAGCCAGGTCCACAGGAAGTGAGGAAATTGCATCCCCAGGGGACTAAACACTAAAGCGCCTCATCCCATTCACATGTCAGCTTAACCATGCACCAGCCAACCAGAGCCAGCAGCCCCTACCAGCTTGATCTCCTTGCATTTAGAAGGTAATTTTAGGAGGTTGCCTGACTCAACAAGGAGTTGGGGGTGGGGGAGCTTCTAGCCTTTACCAGGACTGGACCACAACAGGAAAGAATTCGCTCTTGGACCTTGAGGGCCGGCCTAACAAGAACCAGGTGAAAAGGGTGGCACTGCCACTGCCTCTTCCATTGAGCCCATGGCAAGGGGTTGGGGAAGCCATTCCCGTTCAGGTCCTAAGGTACTCACCACATTGACCTTCATCCTGAGAGGGAGCAGTAACCGGATGGCAGAGCTTGTGGGAAAGCGAAGTCGTGGGTCAAGGCTCTCTTTATATGCTCACAGGTTATGTAACTGACCAGACAATACCTATCTCCTTGGCCTTGACATTTAGTAATAAGTGACCATGTGCCTTCCTCCTGGCCTCAGCAAGTTAATATATCAGTACAGAAGCAAAACCTGTTGGCCCAGCCCCCTTTGCCTTAATATCCGCCTCTCTGTCCCTCAGATAAACTGGGCCACTCTGTAGCCAGACCTCTGACTTCCTCTTGTTGGGGACACAGAGGTCCTTGTGCTCACAGAGAAGCACTAGAGAACCAGGGGTGTTAATCACACAAGGGTGTCTCCTCAACGGAGGAGACAAAAATCGAACACCCGTATTCCACCTAGAAAGTTGGATGGTGACCTTCTTGCTATCTGTGGAGGCAGACCACACCTACCCTTTGTTATATAGAGGCAAACTACGTCCAACTTCTCCAGGATGATCATCCCAGAATCTTCCCTCCCTACACCATTACCCATCCTTAGGAAAGGTGTCACATGTGCTTTATGGGCCGCTGACCTCTGTGCAATCGGCCAGAGATCACACTAGATCCTAGGCCTTTTAGCTATAGAACTCACATCATATGACGTGTATCACCACACGCATCGAATAAAAGGTTTTGTATGTGGTCGCACCTTAAGCTTTATTGTGCACCCGGACTTGAACTGATTTGGACTGATCGTTGCCTGGAATCCTCTTCCCAAATTGTACTGTGTTTTAAATCTGCTGACAATGAACCTCCCAACGAAGTCTGAACCCTGGTTTTCATTTTTGTCTCTTCTCAAATCACTGCCTGCATTGATACTTACAGGGTCTCCCTCAACCTTGGAGAAGGTAAGTAACATTTTCTTTAAATAGAAACTAAAGGTTAGGAATCCGGTAGTGGTGGTGCACGCCTTTGATCCCAGCATTCAGGAGGCAGAGGCAAGCAGAAGCTGAGTTCAAGACCAGCTTGGTATACACAGCAAGTTCTACTACAGCCAGGGATACACAGAAAAACTGTCTCAAAAAACCAAGATAAATAAAATAAAATAAAATAAAAACGCTATGTGTTCTACTCTCTTAGGGTTCTCTAGAGTCACAGAACTTATGGAATGTCTCTATATATCAAGGGAATTTATTGGAATGACTTACAGTCTGCAGTCCAGCTAACCCCACACTGGGCAACTGTGAATGGGAAGCCAGAGAATCTAGTAGCTGCTCAGTCCCAGGAGGGCAGTTGTTTCAGCTGGTCTTCTGTGGAATCTGGTAGAAGTAGGCTCTAACAGATGTGCTGGTGAGTAAGTGCAAGCGGTCCAAGAGAGAATCAGCCAAAGTCCTCAAATAGGCCTCCAGCAGAAGCTGTGGCTCAGACTAAGGTGTGCAGCACCACCACGCCTAGACCAAAAACTCTGTCCCAGCCTGACCTTGAACTCAGAGATATGCTTGCCTCAGGCTTCTGGAATTAAAGATGTGTACAGATGTGTACTACTTTGCCTAGGCCTAAGCTTTTCATGGCCACTATGCCTCAAGATCTCCATGCCAAGATCCAGGTCAGAAACCTCCTGTCTTCCAACCTCAAGATCTGGATCACAGGTGTGCCCTCCATTTCTGGATTTAGTTCATTCCAGATGTAATCAAGCTGACAACCAGGAATAGCCATCACCCTCCACACACACACACACACACACACACACACACACACACACACACACACTGTACTGCCCGGATTTTACAACTCAACCACCTAAACTCATTGGAATCAACCAGCTTTTGTTACAGGTTTCTAAGCCATTGTCTATTTCAACTGACTCTTGTTATTTATTTAAACTCAGGTGACAGTTTACTGGATGGACGAGAGAAGAATCAGAGTCTTCTAGTTACATGGGTAGCTTTGGAACCCTAGTTTGCACATCCTCTTCCAAAATGGGTATGTTTAAGGAAGATAGCGGCCCAACATACACTGGTCTCATATGTGAGTTAGCACGTGAAGGACAGAGGCTCGTGGAGAACGGAAGTGAAACAATATTGCAGGAGTGTGAATGTAGAAGGGATGCAGTGGAAAGAAGCCTTAGCAAGGAAGGAAGCCTTAGGGCTGAGGGAGTGGAGGGCAGAGTCTCATTAAGGCAGAGTCAGAAGGGCAGAGTCGCATTAAGGCAGAGTCAGAAGGGATCCCGAACACTAGTAGCTTGGAGATAGACATGAAAGAAAACAAAAATGGAAAAGGGGTTTAATATGCTCTTTCAGCTCAGTTTCCTTGCATGAAAAATAATAAGCAAATAAATCTAATCTTATTGAAACATGACAGTAATACTAAACTGCTGGCACCTCTGTCTCTGGAAAACACTTGCAAAGGATGCCTGCCTGGCAGGAACTCCAAGGCCAGCTGTGACTGTTATTGGTCAAGACAACACCTACAAAATGTCTTAGTCCCTCTGAGCCCTGTTTATTGCTTATTTCTTCTTTGTAGACTAAGGAGACAACAGCAAGATATTTCGAATTAGATGGATTTTTGTATGATGATACTCAGGTTAGCAAAAATTAACTGAGAGATGTATGTCAAAAACTGTAAAATCCTAATTCTATAAAAGCTACTAACTTGTTATAAACTGTTAAAAAAATAAGACATGAAAGATAGACTGGGGAGTGGAGAGATGGCTCAGCAGCTAAGAGCACTGATTGTTCTTCTGAAGTTCTGAGTTCAAATCCCAGCAACCACATGGTGGCTCACAACCATCTGTAATGGGATCTGATGCCCTCTTCTGATGTGTCTGAAGACAACTACAGTGTACCCATATACATAAATTTTTTAAAAAAGAAAAAACCTGTCTGCAGAACGTAGTAAAACTAAAGCCTTTTGGGAAGTTCTCCCTCTGTGAAGCTGTCATGCTGCATTTTGTTCACAGTTTTGTTTACAGTGTGAGCTGAACACGTGCTTTCACGCTTATGGGAAAACACAATTATTTTCTCCTTCTGATTTTCTGACTATTTCTTAGATACTTCTGAATAGCCCATTACCTAGTAAGAAAGTCTTTTTAAACTCGTAATTAAGATTGTCCTGCATTTTTGTCTTTCTTCTTTTTTCTATTCTCTCAAATATTACTTCTCAACTGTAGTTTCCCCTCCCTATTTCCCCTCCCTACGCGCCCCCAGGCTCTCCTCACCTACCCTCTCTCCTAGATCCACCCCTCCTCTGCTTCCCCTCAGAAATGAACAGGCCTGCCAGGGATCTCCACCAAGAAGGCATCCCAAGCTACAGTTAAGACCAGGCACATACCATCACATCAAAGCTGGAAGAGGCAACCCAGAAGGGAAACATCTCCTCACAAGAAGGAAGACAAAAGAGTCAGGGACAGCCGTCCTTCCCTCTGTTAGGATTCCTACAAGAACACCAAGCTATTCAGCCGTCACATGTATATGCAGAAGACCCAGCACAGACCCCTACAGGCTCCCTAATCGCTGCAAGCCCTTCGAGTCCAGGTCAGTTAATTCTGTGGGTTGTGTTCTTATGGTGTCCCTAACCTCTCTGGTTCCCCCGCCACCACTCTGTGGGACTCTCCAAGCTCCACCTGCTATCTGACCAAGGATGATCCTCTCCTTTTTCACTGATTGCCCTGAATTTTAAACATAGCAACTTTTTAATTTAATTTTTTTTTTTAAACCTGAGACAGGGTTTCCCTGTGTAACAGAGACCTGGCTGTTCTGGAACTCCCTCTATAGAGCAATCTGGCCTCAAACTCAGAGATCTGCTTGCCTCCGCCTCCCAAGTACTGGAATTAAAGGCATGTGCCACCAGAAAATATCAAATCTTAAATTAAAAGCCTTAAAATTAAAATCGTAAGTTAAAAGTTTAAATCTTTAAAAGTTAATGACCATTATTAATTAAATGAATTTTGTTGTTTTAGTTTTACACTTGCCCTTGGTCTGATTAATGATCAAACTCTGGCAAGGAAGAAAGTCAAAGGTAACTCATGACAGTCTATCCTCTATTAAAGATACATTTTATACACTATTTAAAACTTCTCATTTATTTGTTTGGGGTTTGGTTTGTTTTTGAGAAGGAAGGGTTGTTTTTTTGAGATTGGGTTTCTTTGTGTAAAGGAGCCATGGCCATCCTGGAACTTTGTTCTATAGACCAGCCTGACCTCAAGCTCTCAAGACCCACCTGCCTCTCTGCCTCCCGAGTGCTGGGGTTAAAGTCATTGTTTGGATATCAACTTGACATCTGAAAATATGGCTGTCTATATCTTAGACATTTTCTGGTGTCAGATATGTAAAGATCTGTGCTCAAAGTATACTATTCGCCTGCACGTGCCTCTCTCTAATACAGGGTTCTGGAAACTCCAGGGGAAAACCACTGTATCATGTCTGAAACTTAACTGTCAAATAGCTCTTTACAAATTTCCTTTCTAGGACTCTCTTTACAGTTAAATATTAGTAGTGGTCCTGCTTATGCTTGCAAATTATTTAAGGAATTTTTAAAGATTTATTTATTTATTTTATGAGTACACCATTGCTCTCTTCAGACACACTAGAAGAGGCCATCAGACCCCATTAGAGATGGTTGTGAGCCACCATGTAGTTGCTGGGAATTGAACTCAGGACCTCTGGAAGTCAGTGCTCTTAACCCCTGAGCCATCTCTCCAGCCCTTATTTAAGAAATTTTAATATTAATCATGCTACTAAAAATCCCTTACTATCCACAGGGTCAAACTACTGATTATTAAGTATCCATCAGGTACTTAATTGGCAAGTGTATTAGTCAGGGTTCTCTAGAGTCACAGAACTTACGGTAGTCTCTATATAGTAAAAGAATTTATTTATTTATTTTTTAAAGATTTATTTATTATGTGTAAGTACACTGTAGCTGTCTTCAGATACCCCAGAAAAGGGCGTCAGATCTCATTACGTATGGTTGTGAGCTACCATGTGGTTGTTGGGATTTGAACTCAGGACCTTCAGAAGAGCAGTTGGCACTCTTAACCGCTGAGCCATCTCTCCAGCCTGTAAAGGAATTTATTGATGACTTACAGTCTGTAGTTCAACTCCTAACAATGGTCAGCAGCAGCTGTGTGAATGGAAGTCCAAGGATCTAGCAGTTGCTCAGTCCCACAAGGCGAGCAGGCAAAGCAGAGAGAGGGCCTTCTTTCTTCCAATGCCCTTATGTAGGTTTCCAGCAGAAAGTGTGGCCCAGATTAAAGGTGTGTGCCACCCCACCTTTAATCTCAGATGACCTTGAACTCGGAGATCTTCCTATCTTAATCTTCTGGGATTCATAGCCACTATATCTCAAGATCTCCATGCCAAGATCCAGGTCGGAAACTTGTATCTCTCAGCCTCCAGATTAGGACTGCAGGTGAGCCTTCCAATTCTGGATTGTAGTTCATTCCAGATATAGTCAAGTTGACAAACAGGAATAGCCACTACAATCCACCCCTTGTCAACTTGACACTAATAATATCTCATGTCCACATGAAACAATAACAAGATCATGAATACACCTAACATAATATAACTATTCCTCATACAATCACAAACACATAGTAACTTGGTATCCTATTGTCAAATGTTCAGTGTCCACTAAGGCCCAATAGCAGGCCAAGAGCTGTTTTTCAAAGGGAGAATAGTTGTCTGCAGATGATGGTAGAGCTTTGCTCCAAAATTCTAAGGATCTCTTCTGTGATTCACCCACAGGGGCCTGCCAGAGGCTCCAAACAGCATCTCTGTCTGCCACAGACACCTCAAGTACCTTCGGGTCTCCTGGATCATATGGTCCAAGTGGTAGATCAGCCTGCCCAGCAGCCTGGACCTGTTGAAGAACCTTCTCCTGTTCCAGGCCCCACACAAAGCTAGCCAGCTTTCCGAGTCACTTGGTAAATGGGCCTGAGGAGCACACCCAAGTGAGGAATGTGCTGTCTCCAGAATCCAAATAGACCTACTAAACGTTGTGCTTCTCTCTTGGTGGTGGGAGGGACCAGGTGCAATAACTTATCTTTCACCTTAGAAGGAATATCTCTGCATGCCCCACACCACTGGACTCCTAAAAATTTCACTGAGGTAGATGGTCCTTGAACTTTGGTTACATTTATTTCCCATCCTCTGATACGTTAAGGCTTCCGTTTAGTCTTTCCAACCATAATAGCCCTCACTCCATGGGTCAGAGAACCAATGTGAGAATTCTGCCAGTTTCTGAGTATATCTATCCCAATTATACATTCTGGAACTGGAGAAATGACCACAGGATGTGTTCGGGGACCTACTGGACCTACTGTGAGTCGGACATCAGTCAAAACTTCATTAATCACCTGTCCTCCATAAACCCCTACTTTAACTGGAGGGCCACAATGTTTCTTGGGATCTCCTGGGATCGGTGTCAATTCAGAACCCAATAGACCCCAGGAAGTCTGATTATTTTCTTTCCCCCAGTGTACAGTTACCCTTGTAAAATGCTCTAGGTCCCTCTAGGGAAGAACTGGAGAAAGGCTAACAGTAGGTGTATTATCAAGATCCTCCCTCAGGGGAACCTGGCCACCCCTTCATTCAAGGGGTTCTGGATCTGCAAACCGGTTCAAGCCTGGAAATTGATTCACTGGCCGAGACTGCCTTTTGCCATGATCCAATGTAGCCTTTCATTCATCTGTCTGAGAATTTTTCTGCTTATGCAGGTCAAACAGATATGCAGTAGGCTTCCTATCTATTTCGGTGTCTGGAAACACCATGATTGATTAGCCAGTACCAAAGGTCCAAAAGAGTCATGCCTTTATAAATTCCACCTCTCCTGTGCTGACCATTACGGGGTATATCATTATAAACATTGTTTTGTCTACGCTGTTCATTATAATAACTACGATCACCTTGTCTCTGGCGATTCCATGATGCCACCTGGCCCTTGTTATCTCAGGGCCCAATTAAACCCATTGACTTTAATTCATCTAATTGAGCAGCAGCATCTCCAACCCTAAGGTGTGGCACAAGGAAAAAGGCAAGAACAAAACCCTTCAAATGTGCTGGTGCCCCTCTCACCAGTTTGCGTCTTATAGGACTGGTGAAGGGCACATCTTCTAGACCTTCCCATTGTGGGGGATTATGTTTTACACAACGTATCCACTCTAGCATTGCAATTTCCCTAAGCCTTAAAATCCCATCGTCAACACTAAGGCAAGGGATATCAGGTACCTCTAACTCCTTTTCAGTAGGCTATCTTTTGATAAACGCTTCAGGCAATCATTCAAACAAACTTCTGATGCCTTTTTCTTTTTTAACTGTGCGAGCTTCCATATCAAACCTAGAATCTCCACTCAGAGGGCCCATGTCAATAAATTCAGCCTGCTCTAGTTTTATGTTCCTTCCACCATTATTCCACACCCTTAAAATCCATTCCTATACATATTCCTCAGACTTCTGCTTGAATGAATTAGCAAATTCATTAAGCTCCTTAGTAGTGTAGCAAATTTCCTCATGGACTACACTTTCTATCTCTCCTCTAGGGGCCTGTCTTGCCTTGAGTCTGGTTAGAAGAAACTATTGGTGGGCCTTGAGAAACATCAGTATTGTCTTGTCTGGCATTGTTTTCAGCGAAAGTCACTGCTGGTGTATCAGACTCTGGAGGATTAACTTCCTCGTGTGAGAAAGGCATTATTTCAAGGACTGGGGCTGAGGGTACTACTTCCTCGGGTGGGGCAAACCCTTGAGAATCTGAAGATTCAAAATTCGCAGTTTCAACACATCCCTATCCTAAGTTATAGGATCCCATTCTTTGCCAACTAATGCCCTTACTTACTTTAACCGCTGACGCCCTCTGAGGCTGAGACTTGAATTTTCGCTGTAATCCAGCCAACCTTATAATGAAGGCTTCAGTTTGATTTTCTGCAACTTGAGCTCTATGGCTGCTGGAGAGAAGATTCTCTTCAAGGACACACTTAGCAACTTTTAGACTGTTTACTTGTGTCTGGAGCCGTGTGATTTTATCACACAACTCCTTCTTTTCCTTCATTGTCGCCCCCCCTCCCCCAAGATGCTAAGAACAACTAGCCAACAAAATCATTTTCCAATTTCTTCCCCATCTTGTAGAAAGCTTTGTACACTGAATCCCCTAATTCATCAAGATAATTAAGGGCATTAGCTTCTTTAAGATTGAAATATAGTTGTGACCACGGGTCTTCAGTATTCTCTGAGCTCCCAGGAGGGAGAGAATTTGGAGAGGTTTCAGTAGTTGAAGGAACTGATGGATTCTCAAACCAACTCCAGATTTTTAAAAGACCCATCCTTATACTTCTGCTCCTCTAGAGCAGATATTCATTCCAGATATAGTCAAGTTGACAACCAGGAATAGCCACTACAGCAAGTTAAAAAAGAAAAAAGATAGAGGGGCTGGAGAGATGGCTCAGAGGTTAAGAGCACTGACTGCTCTTCCAGAGGTCCTGAGTTCAATTCCCAGCAACCACACAGTGGCTCACAACCATCTGTAATGAGATCTGATGCCCTCTTCTGGTATGTCTGATGACAGCAACAGTGTATCCATATGTAAATATAAAATAAATAAGGTCTTTAAAGACAGATAGAGAGAGAGAGGGGGAGGGTTTACACCCACCTAAATCCTCACATACTATTTAGCTATACTAACTTTATTTTTTTTTGTTTGTTTGTTTTTGTTTTGTATAGCCCTGGCTGTCCTGGAATTCACTGTGTAGACCAGGCTGGCTCTGCCTCCTAAATGCTAGGATTAAAGGTGTGTACCACCATCACCTGGTACTAACTTAAATTTTTTAACTTATTTTTATTTTTATTTTATGTACGTTGAGTGCTCTATTTACATATACACCTGTGTGCCAAGAGGACATAAGACCCCATTATAGATGGCTGTGAGCCACCATGCAGTTGTGGAAATTGAACTCAGGACCTCTGGAAGAGCAGGCAGTGCTCTTAGCCACTGAGCCATCTGTCCAGCCCTTATTTTTTAAATTTTAAAGGGATAATGCTTTTTCTGCTGCCCCAAAACATTTGCCCTAAAGGAAACACAACCTGAAGTAAATGCTAAATAAAAAGAAAAGACCAGCTGCTTTAACACGGAGGTGAGGCTATAGTCATGTCCTTTCAGAAAATGAATAAAGTCTCCGATGGCTTCTGATCTGATGGATCTGCCCAGGACACCCAGAGACCACCGGACGAATGAAGCATCTGCAGACAGATGACAAATCCATCAGGAGGAGATGTTCCAAGGCAGAGAGCAAACTGATAACTTGGGGGACATACCAGGACTTTAGCTGAGATTTGGGGGAAACAACAAGGACCAACCCAACGTGATGGACGCTGTTATGTTTAATGACTGAGTGGCATGATGATTCTTGCCAATGCAGGGTTCAAATGTCTTTTGTCAGGGGAGGTAAAAGACACAGCTGTGATAGGAGACAGTATGATATTGTTTTGCCTTGCTAGCCATTGTTATAGAGCTTTGTATGGAACAGGCTGCATCACATTCATTTTGCTCACAGCAAAAATATTAGCAGAAATGAATCAAGACACGGGTAAACCGAGGGTGGCTTTCCTTGGTGCTCTGTTAGCTAACCTTATAATTCTCTTATCTCGTGTATATTAATTAGATTAGCTAAAAAGGCAGTGCGTTCAACCTTGGCCTCTATTACAGCCACTATTTTTTTTCTTTCTTTCTTTCTTTCTTCTTTTTTTTTTTTTGGTTTTTCGAGGCAAGGTTTCTCTGTTTAGCCCTGGCTGGCTGTTCTGGAACTCACTCTATAGACCAGGCTAGCCTCGAACTCAGAAATCCGCCTGCCTTTGCCTCCCAAGTGCTGGGATTATGTTAGAAGCCAGGCAGTGGTGGCACATGCCTTTAATCCCGACACTTGGGAGGCAGAGGCAGGTGTATTTCTGAGTTCGAGGCCAGCCGAGTCTACAGAGTAGTTCCAGGACAGCCTGGGATACACAGAGAAACCCTGTCTCGAAAATACAAAAAAAAAAAAAGTTAGAAGGGAGGAGATGTCAGGGGAGCAGAGGTCCTTGTTTTCATAGAGAATCACTAAGAGAACTAGGGATGTTAATTGTAGAGAGAACATTTTGTGTATCGTGTGGAGGCATCATCTGTCCATTAACTCAGAGAGCCACCTATCTCTGCTCGGAGCGCTGGGGTTAAAGGTCTGTCCCACCACCGCCCTGCTTGCTGTCACTGGATTCTTGCTGGGGGCAGGTAGGTGGCTGGACATCAGCAGTGGGAGACAGGCTTCTTCACAAGTTGATTTAGGGATCTTGTTTTGCAGTGGTGGGCATTAAACCAAAGGCCTCATAGAAGTTAGGCGAGTGTTCTACCATTAAGTCAGGACAGCCTGTCTAAGGTCTGGACAAGAAGGGTGGTGGGCTTCTGGCCAAGGGGCTCACACAGACCAGGATTTAGGCCACGTGAATACTCTTATAATGGAGATCCAGCAGGGACCCAGCAGACAAAAACAAGCTTCCTGGGCAGTAATGATCTTGGAGCAGAGAGAGGTACCATGAGGGTGAGTCCTAGGTTAGAAGCCAACTGAGTTGATCCGACATTGCATGGGTTCCCTAGCCTCTGTGCTGAGCCCCCAGCAGCCCCTTTACTTAAAGGTAAACTGCAACCAGCTTTTTCTTATCTACCTTTTTGATGTGTTTCCCTCCATCTCTTCCTAGTTATAGTCAGCCCTAGGAGGGCAGAGCTGGACTCTCCAATGTATCCTGTGTGCTACATGCCAGGAGGAGGGTGAGGGGTTCTTGGAGAAGGCTTGAGTCATGACCTTCAAAGCAATCAAGGGTGAGCGCTGGTATCTGAATAGGTTCTTGAGGAGAGTACAACTTTTAAGTGTGAAAACAGCTAGAAAGTGGCCTGCTGGGGAGGGGTGGGGAGGGCTGTACTGCCCCTGGACCTCTCTGCATGGGGGCATCGAGAGGTAGTCAAGTGTAGCCAAGCGCAGTGTGGGGCTGGCATCAGACCAGATACAAGGGTCATAACTGGCAACCTCCTGACGCTGCACAAGAGGCCAGTAGTGCTCCCCCTTCCCAGCGAAGCTCTGAGGCTCAGGGGCCTTGACTACTCATAAGATTCTAGAGATCCATGTGTGGCAGGCCTGGGAAGCCTGGATGGGAAGATGCAGGATATTCATGAAAAGAGATATAGGGGCAACAAGGTGCTCCGAAAAGAGGAGATGTCTTTTTTTT
>NW_022196893.1:20208893-20245586 GCF_008632895.1 Mastomys coucha | reverse complement strand
GGTTTCTCTGTGTAGCCCTGGCTGTCCTGGAACTCTGAAATCTGCCTATCTCTTCCTCCCAAGTGCTGGGATTAAAGGCATGCGCCATCACTGCCCGGCCAAGAGAAGATGTCTTATGCTGAAGAATGGGCCACCCAGACTCAAGAGAAGTGTAAGGCTGGACCTTGCCCACGATCCGGAGTACCTAAGAGGGTTCTGGGAAATCTGGGTCTTGGAGACTTAGTTTGTCTGTCCTCAGCTTGCTCTTGATTCCTCACCTTTGCTCCAGACCTAGAGGGTCCTCAGCTATCACCTCCCTTTACAGCTCTTGTCCTGGTCTCTCTGTGCACAGAGGTTTCTATTCTAGCAATGTAGGGACCAACATAAACTGTGCCCACGAGGCTTATTGCGGAAGGAATCGTACAAGCCGAGCAAGCACAAGGATGGGGGCTCAGAGAGATGCTTTCAGGATGTTCCTAACTGAGGACCATCTCTGGTCACTGAAAGGTAGGCCTGACTCTGAGCATGAAGACCTTGGGGCGTGTCGCTGACCTCAGTGCAGCTGCCTACAGATCTGCAGTAATGAATACTCCTACCAGGAAGGCATCCAGGTGGCGCTGGAACACACAGGCAAGGGCTGTGAGCAACAACTCTCTGGGAACCCTGTGTTCTGACAGGACAATTGCAAGGTTTGAGTGAAATAACATGTGCAAAGACCTTGTAACAAGAAACTATTTCCAGGCTGTGACTGACGCCTTCTCCCACAACCCCCGGCCTCCCAACCTGGCTTTTTTTTTTTTTTTTAACAGTCTTTGTGGCAAAGGCTGGTCTTGAACTTGTGATTCTGAATGGTTTGGTTCTCCTCTTGATTATCATTTGTGGTCCATCTCCCCTTTCTTGAACTCTTAGCTGGGAACAGAGGAATAAGCCTGTGAGACTCTACGATCCCTACTGCTCATGCTGGATGTCCTCACAGGATGGGAACTGGGCAGGTTGTAGAGACCACCTTGTTTAAATGCCTCCAGCTTTCCCGAGGTAGGTTGGGGTTTGTTTGTTTTTCCCCGATATGGAGTAGTTTTGCTGTTGATTGAATTTTTGAGATAGGATCTTGCTACATAGCCTAAGCAGGTCATGAATTTCTCATCCTCCTGCCTCAGTCTTCCGAGTGCTGAGGTTTCGGTGTGTGTTACAATCTCTTGCTCGGGGGTAGGTAGGTCCTACTAAACCATTTGGAGATGGGCGGCTTTGTCTTATCCCTTGCCTTGGTCTGAGGGTAAGAAGGGTTGTCTCTGCTGTACTTTACCCCAGAAGGTCCCAGGAGTCTCCAATACCACTTTGGCCTGAGCTCCAGGTTAGCCACAGCCACTGGAGGTCTCTTTTCTGACTGACTCTAGGGACCGCACCATATAGCCCTTCTTTCTGCCCCTCCTGTCTCAGGTCATTGTTCCAGATCAGGTACAGAAGGGTAAACTGCACACGAGAGTGGCCACAGCTTTCGCCCATAGTCAGACTTTAATTCCCAGTGGAGTTAGGGTGGGGTGGGGTCACAGGGGCCGCTCCAGCCTTCCTCCTGCTTGCTCCATAGGTAGAGCTGTGTTTAAGACTCTAGCTTTTGCCCATCTCTTTAGGCGCACGCCTCCTCAAGTTCCTTGTGGTATGTCATACCAACATCACTTCTTCCAAGCACCTGTACCCTGAGTGTACACAGTCCTGTGATGTGCAGACCCCTGTCGGTGCCGATTCTACAGCCTAGATCCGCATATCCTCATAGGTTTATGAGGAACTGCTACAAGCAGGAGCTCCAGAGAATTGGGCCAGGGCGGGGAGCTCAGCTGCAGCTCTGGGATCAGAGCACAGCACTCCAGGTGGAATACCGAGGACCCACCTCAGCCATAACTGTGGGGGCTGCTAGGATCCACAGGAGCCGAGTCCCGCCGGCCAGCTGGCCGGACAAGCTGCCACAGGCGATGGCTGAGATTCTGGACTTGGCATGTACCCAGTACACAGCCAACCCGCAGGAGCTGGGCATGGGGTCTTCGGGATCCCATGTGACGCTGGGGACCCGGGTGTCGTGAGCCACCACCCTGAGGCAGATGAACCATAGCAAGGGCCCGGTTGCCCCTCCCCTGTGGCTGGGGAGCATGACGAGGCTTCCAGGCTGCAGGTCGAAGTGAAGGGTGTTCAGGCTGCAGGCTATTGGAAGGAATCTTGGCTGGGGGCTCTCTGCAGCAGGGGAAAGAAAGATGTAGTAAACTCAGCAGCCTAGCATAGCCTTCCCAAAGCCCTTAAACCCACCTACTTCTCTTCTTCACAGTCTGAGGGCACTGGCAGGGGAAGCCCGTAGCTTCCCTAAAAGCCTGGCTCAGGACCAGGGGAAGCCCATAAGCTTGCTCTCCAACCTGAAGGCTGGGACAGGGAGCCCACCATCCTTCTGGGCTTACTGCACACAGCTTGGCCATCCCAGTAGCCCAAGTCACATGTACCATTAACAGCACCATTCTGGGCAAAGGTCCCCAAGAAAGACCCCCTCCCCTAGTCCCACCCCGGGTTCTTCCCTTATGTGGTCAGAGGCCAGGAGATTTGAGAATCTCTAGCCTCCAGACCTTTCAATGTCGATTGTATCCGTGGGGGTGGGGGAGTAAGTACCCCAAGTAGAAAGAGGCAAAGGAAGAAAAAGTCCTCCTGCCGTGTTCAGGCAACACTAAAGGTGGAGGGTGGCCCCTGATCTGGGAGATGAGCTCTAGGAAAGTTAGGTCCCCTTGAGGGGTCCAGTCCAACCCTGGACTCACCTAGGTCTGGAGAGTCTCAGTCCCTTGCCCAGGCTGCCAGACAACGTGCCCGGGAGCAGGTAGAGGAGGCTGATGCAACCGAGGGTTACCGTGACCATCAGCAACTGGGCCATGGCGGGCTGGGCTGTGGCTGTGGAGGAAGAATGCAGTGAAGCCAGCAAATGGGGTGGAGGAGGGCCACTCTGGCCTGGAGCCAACCCTCTTTGCCCCCCGGTTGGGGAAGCCCTTCTCTGCCCCGGAGCTCGGAATGTGGGAAGATTGGTTGGTACCTGCGTCTGTTGTCTGTCGGGGCACAGGTCTCAGGATCTGGAGACAGCTGGCAAGGCTGGGATCTGCTGGCAGTTCCCAGGGCACGCAGCGGAACTTTGTGGGTCAGGTCGTGGGTCTCCTAAGAGAGAGAGCCTTCTGGGGTCCAGCGGAAAACCAGTTTGGGAAGGACTTCCAGCGCTAAGTAGTCTTTGGAGCTAAAGGCGGAGCCCAGGCGCTGATGGGGCGGGGCGTCCTCCACCCGGGTGGGCTGCGGGAGCCACGCTCTCCTGGTAGCTACTCCTGCCCAGCAGGAAGCAATAGAGCCACGGGGGGTCACTTCAAGGGCCCCCATCCTTGCTAGGAAATGCTCAACAGCTGAACAGAAACCCCGTGGGGCTCCTGCCTTCACTCCTGGAACCTTCTGGTGCGCGACTAAGTCTCAGAGACTAGTGGAGCCAAATGGTCCACCAGGCAGGTTGAGTGTTAAGGCTGGGAGTTGTGCTCTGGCCTCAAGGGCATTCACCTGTGGTTGCCCAGCATCCCCAGGGGATAAAGGAAGATTCCCGCGGTCTGCCCAGACAGGTGGTTCCTCATTACCAAATACTGTATGTAATACAAGTACAATGAGAGGCCCCCACCACAGCAATATTCTGGGTGACAGACTCGTTCTTCTCTGCACACAGTGTTGTCTGTATGAGTTACACATGCATCCACAAGCATGTAATGTGTGTGTTTGTGTGTGTGTGTGTGTGTGTGTGTGTGTGTGTGTGTATAAGCATAAAGGTGCACTCATGATTGGGCATACTTGAGCATGCAGGTGTTCTGTCAGTTGCTTTTTTTTTTTTTTTAAATCAGCTTTTTCCCCCACTAGGGAGTGAACCAGGCAAGCAGATACCACTAAGCTACATCCCCTGTTACCTTATTTGCCTTCTTTGTTGAGGTAGGGTCTCCCTAAGATGCTCAGGCCAGCCCTGAACTCTTTATGTCACCAAGGGAGGAATTCAACTAGAAGTCTTCCTATCTCTACCTCTTGACTAGCTGGAATTACAAGCCTGCACCATAACCTCAGCCTTCTTTAACTCTAATTTTTATTTTTAATGCTTTGATATGTCTCCTTTTGACTTATTTTTATTAACCTTTAGTGAATAAAATTATGGATTTTATTATGACATGTTCATAAACGTATTGTTGGCCTTTGCTCATATTCATGCCATCACTCCTTCGTTAATCTAAATTTCAGTGATTTTTTTTCAGATTTTCTACAACTAAAACTCCTACCATTGGGAGCTCATATATATTCGGTATATGCCAAATTGTTCTTCCCCATGATTGTGTCAGTTCACCGTCCACCCATAGTGACCCACCCAATGGGACCTTGGTCACCGTCCACCCATAGTGACCCACCTATTGGTTCTTAATGCCTTTGTCAGCCTGATTTAAACTATTAAAAAAAAAACCTAATCAGAAGCATTTTTCTGACTGCAGGAACGTCTCTGCAACTCTGTTTCCTCTTATCTCACAATGTCCCTTTGTGGGGCTTCCCCGGGACTTGGTCACTCTGCACCCCCCCCCCAGCCCCGACACACTCCCACCCCCCTGCTGAACATACATGGGTGCTCAGTAAACATTTGCCAGATGAGTATGTATAAGTCTTAAGTGCAAGCCATGCTGAAGATGTTGCTTTACCCTCTGAGGAAAATATAAGCAGAGAGTCAGTCACCCAATTGCTCATTCTTATCAGTTGTGGGAAGGGTGGTTTCGTCAGACTTAGAGAAGAACGGTGTGCACATGGTGGTGCACACTGGTAAACCAGCATCAGGAAACAGAGGTCGGATCGTTAGTTTTAATACCAGCCTGGGCTACATAGCAAAGCCCTAACCTTCCCCGCCTCCACCGTCCCACCCACCCCCCAGCCCCGCCTCCACTGTCCCAAGCCCCCCACCCTCGCCTCCACCGTCCCCCCACCGCCACCCCCCAAGCCAAGGCTGGGGAATGTCCCTTTGTGGTAGAGTGCTTTTCTATGCCTTCAAGATCCTGGGTTGCATCTACAACCCCTTCAAAAATGAGTAAAACGTGACCCCAAAAGCAAATGAACCTGGGGCTGAGGCAGGTGTTAGAGGTCAGAAGGAAAACAAAGACAACAAAACGGACAGGGAAACTAGGCACGGAAGGGGAGGGACAAGAAGGCTGAAGATCTGTGCACAACCCTTCTATTTGACGGTGCAGGGAGCCTTGGAGTACAGAAGAGTCTCCAGTGTGGGCATGCCCAGGCTAAGTTGCCTTCTCTGGATAGAGGTGTCTGTCTAGGAGGCAGCCAGTGCTGTGGGCCTAAGCTAGGATGTGTGTGGGGGTGGGGTGGGGTGGCGGGTGGAGGCTGGATGGGGCAGAAGGCTAGAACAACTCTGGGTTTTCCGAGGGTGGTTAGGTTCTGAGATCTATTGTAACACGGGTGCTAGCTCTAAAGGGACAGTGGGGAGAGGTGAGCAGAGGATGCTGTGACATCCCCAGTTCTTCAGCTGAGCATCCTTTCCCCGCGTGCGAGTGTGTCTTCACACTGCTACTGGCACTGCCACCCAAAATACGAACACTCGAGCACCGACATGCCATTCACCCACCCATGAGTGCAAAATACACCCAATGGGCTTCCGAAACAATTTAGCGGATTAAGGCACTTGCCACCAAGCCTAATAACTTCAGTTTGATCCCCTAGAACCCACATAGTGGAGAGATTTGATTCTTTTCTTTTTTAATTTAATTTTTTAAAAATTATTCACTTTATATCCTGCTCACTGCCCCTCCCCCCAGGCCACCCCAACCCACAATCCTTCCCCCATCCCCCCTCCACTTCTCTTCTGAATTGGTAGGGGCCCCCTGGGTATTGCACACACACACACACACACACACACACACACACACACACACACACACACACACACACACACACCCTGGCACTTGAGGTCTCTGCGAGGCTAGGCACTTCCTCTCCCACTGAGGCCAGACAGCCCAGCTAGTAGAACATATCACATAGAGGCAACGCTTCTGGGATAACTCCCCCTCCCTCCTGAGAACTGACTCTTAGAAGCTGTCCTCTGGGGCGGGAGAGATGGCTCTGCAGTTAACAGCACCAACTGCTCTTCTGAAGGTCCTGAGTTCAAATCTCAGCAACCACATGGTGGCTCACAACCATCCATAATGAGATCTGACGCCCTCTTCTGGGGGGTCTGAAGACAGCTACGGTGTACTTACATATAGTAAATAAATAAATCTAAAAAAAAAAAAAAGCTTTCCTCTGACCAATACACACTTTTGCATGGAATGCAAAATTAAAAATTTTATAGTAATACTATTTTTGGAAAATATCTCTTGCAATCAGAGAGGCTGAGCTTTCGTTGGACCTCACAAATAAGTTAATAATATAGCTTGAGATCGCTCAAGACTTTTCCTGGGTGTTGGGGAGATTTAACCTGCTGTCCCTGTTCTCCTGGGCACTCAGCCTTTTTTTTTCTTTTTTCTTTTTCTTATTTGAGGCAGGGTCTTGTTATGTAGCCCCGTCTGCTGTCTGGCCTGGAACCTTCTCAAAGATCTACCTCCTAAGTGCTAGGATTAAAAGCCATGTGGTGGCGCATACCTTTAATCCCAGCACTTGGGAGGCAGAGGCAGGTGGATTTCTGAGTTCAAGGCCAGCCTGGTCTACAGAGTGAGTTCCAGAACAGCCAGGGCTACACAGAGAAACCCTGTCTCGAGAAAACCAAAAAACCAAAAAACAAAACAAAACAAAACAAAACAAAAAAGCCATGTTTGAGTTTAACCTGTCTTTAAAGAATAATGTAACAAACTGCCTTGGGTTTCCCATGTAATTAGCTTTTATCAATTAAGCTATCACATAGCTTTAATCTTATATTTTCTTCCATGCCTCTGACCCAAAGTAATGTGTGCATTGGGATCATTTGCTGAAAACAGTCCACAGTTAAAAGCAACCTTATATAATCCAGTAAATACCTAGAATAAATATTGCAAATATGTGGATATAGTTTGAAAGCATGTGTTTGCCATTTTTGTTTACTATTCTGGGCTAGTTGGGAGCAGCACTATAGTTTCTTCCTTGTAAAAACTCTTTACAATTTCTGTAGAGTCCCTTGTTCCTTCCCCGTGTGATACTTTCTGTGCTGGTCAGCAAACACAGAGTGAAGCCTTTTGCTAGGGACAGATGGAGGACAGGAAGAGAAGTGGAGAATTCAAATTTGAGTTTACTCTTGGTCAGACTAATTCAAGGGTAAGTCTGTGTTTTTGTTCCTTAGTGCATTTGAAAATGAGAAAAGGAGAAGGCGTTTGAATTCTGACTTTGTCATACATGTTTAAGTCTCTGCCTGACTGTCTAGTCTGCTCCTTTGCCTCCCACTGTGGCCCACGGTCCTCTATGGAGTACATCATTGGACACCTGTGGGTTCCAACTGCCTGTGTGGCCTCCCAGGGGAAACCCTAGCACCTTTTTTACCTTTAGTTGCAGAAGCTGCCTTTGGGAGTAACATGCAGGTCGGCAGGAGCCCCAGCACCTCCAATTTTTTTTTTTTTTTTTTGGTTTGTTTGGTTTTTGTTATTGTTTTGAGACAGAATCTTACTATGTAGCCCTGAGTGGCCTGGAACTCCTGGTGTAGATCAAGATGGCCTCAAACTCATAGAGATCCACCTGCCTCTGACTCCTATATGCTGGGATTAAAGGAAATGTCCTATTATGTCCAGCCTGTCTTATCAGGTTTTTTTTTCCTATTTAAAGCTTTTTTTTTTTTTTTTCCAGGCGGTGGTGGTGCACGCCTTTAATCCCAGCACTTGGGAGGCAGAGGCAGGCAGATTTCTGAGTTCGAGGCCAGCCTGGTCTACAGAGTGAGTTCCAGGACAGCCAGAGCTATACAGAGAAACCCTGTCTTGAAAAAGCCAAAAAAAAAAAAGCTTTTTTTTTTTTTTTTAATTACACTTATCTATGTGTGTGTGGTGAGCCGTGGTACACATGTGGAGGCCAAGGGACAGTTGACAGGAATCAGTGCTCTTCTTCTACAGTGTAGGACCTGGAGGATCAAACTCAGGTTATTTTATGTGAGTGAGTACATTGTCATTGTCTTCAGACACACCAGAAGAGGGCATCAGATCTCATTACAAATGGTTGTGAGCCACCATGTGGTTGCTGAGAATTGAACTCAGGACCTCTGGAAGAGCAGTCAGTGCTCTTAACCACTGAGCCATCTCTGCAGCCCAAAACTCAACTTATAAGGCTTGGTAGCAAGCACTTTGACCTGCTGAGCCATCTCACAAGCCCTTTGTCAGTTTTTAAAAATTATCTTATGTGTGTAGATGTTCTGCCTATCTGTGTGTTGGTGCGGTGTATGTATGCCTGTTGCCCTCTGAGGACAGAAGAGAGCATCAACATTCCCGGAACTCAAGACACACAGAAGGGTGTAAGCACCCTTGTTGGTGCTAGGAATCAAACCTGGGTCCTCTGCAAGAGCAGCCAATGTCCTAAACATTGAGTCATCTCTCCATGCTTATCAGTTTTTAATTATTTTTAAATTTACATTTATGTGCTAGTATGTGGGTATGAGCATCCAAAAGTCAGAGAATAACCTGTAGGAATCAGATATCTCCTTCACCACGTGGGTCCCAAGAAACTCACGAGAAAACAGGGCATCGTGCTTGGCAGCAAGCACCGTGGTCCACTGAGCCATCTCACTTGCCCCAGATTTTCTTTCTTTCTTCCTTTTTCTTTTGAGACAGGGTCTGAGAATGTTACGTATCCCAAACTAGCTTGAATGTGAAATTCCTCTGCCTCAGTCTCCCAAGTTCTGGGATTCCAAGAATGCATCAATCCACAGAACTACATAAGATTTTTTTTTTAAATTAACTTATTTATTTTATGTATGAGCACACTGTTTCTGTCTTCAGACACACTAGAAGAGGACATCTGATCCTGTTACAGTTGTGAGCCATCATGTGGTTGGTGGGAATTGAACTCAGGACCTTAGGTCAGTGCTCTTGACTGCTGAGCCATCTCTCCAGCCTGCTACATAAGAATTTTAATCTGGGACAGATGGAGAGAGAGAGGGCTGAAAGTCCCTAGGTTGTCCTTCCAAGCTCTGAGCGACAGGACCATGGCTGCTTCCTGAACTTTTTCAAGCTTGCCCCAAGCCCATGGCAGGTAAGGTTGAGGATATTCTCGATTTCAGCCTGCAGTACATCATCCGAAACCTGTGGTATACAACTGCCCATGTGGCCTCCCAGGAGAACCTCTAGCACCTTTTTCTGTTTACCATTAGTTGTAGAAGCTGCCTTTAGGAGTAATGTGCAGGCTGGTGGGGCCCCAAACCTTTGACTATTGAATGGGGTTGGGTGTGGGGAGTAGACAAAAGTTTCCTGGGGGAGTCTCTCCTGGGGTCAAAGGGTTGTTTGATATTGGTGACATTGGGGAAGGAAGACTTTGGAGTAGTGGCCTTCAACATTCCCAGTGCTGTGACCCTTTAATATAACTCCTCATGTTATGGAGCTATATTATAAAACATATCATAAAATTATTTTTCCCCCTGCTAGCTCCAGCCCAAAGATTTATTTATTTATTTATTATATGTAAGTATACTGTAGCTGTCTTCAGACGCACCAGAAGAGGGCGTTAGATTTCATTACAGGTGGTTGTGAGCCACCATGTGGTTGCTGGGACTTGAACTCATGACCTTCCGAAGAGCAGTCAGTGCTCTTCCCCACTGAGCCATCTCACCAGCTCCTGATGGTCTTAAGTGATCCCTGTGAAAGGTCATCCGACTCACCCAAATCCGACTCTTGACATACAGGTTGAGAACTGCTGGTTTAATTTTCTTGGGGCAACTTCACCAAGAAGCTTCATATTGCTTTAAGGTATAAATTTGAAGTTTGATCCCGATGGTGAGGATTTTGAAAGTGAAAGACTTGGTGCGGTGGAGGAACTGATACGGAACAGTGGGAAGTGTGTAGGTCAGTGGGAAAGGCAGGTGACTCTGGAAGGAGGGTAGTGTAGATGAGTCATTTGGGCGTCTACCATATGATGGGTTTACTTTTTTTTTAAAAAAAGATTTATTGATTTATTATCAGATCTCATTACAAATAGTTGTGAGCCACCATGTGGTTGCTGGGATTTGAACTCAGGACCTTTGAAAGAGCAGTCAGTGCTCTTAACCACTGAGCCATCTTTCTAGCCTTGGGTATACTTTTTTTATTCCTAGGAAAAGCCAACTCAAGCCTTAGTTGGTCAGCCCCCAAAACAAAGGAAGATGTTGGAGATGTATCAGAAGATGTTGGAGAGTGAAGACCAAAAGGCAACCGCCTGTTAACCAGCCGGCGAGGTAGTATGTTGTGGGACTGTATCACTGAGGACCACTCTGTTCTTTAGGGAGTATCCATCCATCTCAAGTTGGGACAGTTGTGTCATTGTGGGTTACCCCACCTTCTTAGGTCTGCACGATACAGATAGATAGTTAAGATAGTACATAGCGCTGGGCAGTGGTGGCGCACGCCTTTACTCCCAGCACTTGGGAGGCAGAGGCAGGCGGATTTCTGAGTTCCAGGCCAGCCTGGTCTACAGAGTGAGTTCCAGGACAGCCAGGGCTACACAGAGAAACCTTGTCTCAAAAAACAAAAACAAAACAAAACAAAACAAAAAAGATAGTACATAGCTGGGTGAGACATGAGCAATGAAAACTGAGGCAGCAGTCTGCAAGAGAACAGGCATTTGGAGACACACATATGCATAGTGGTGGGATGGGAGTGCATCTTCTTGGAGGAGGGCCTAAACCCATTAAGGAAAGGAACATCTGAGGAGACTGCAGGTTCTTGAGAAGAGGCCACCAGCAGGTGACCTGGGAAGTGCAGTGGTTAGGGTACTCAGTTTAGTGGCAAGACACTTGAAGATAGTTGGAAAGGACCCCTGCCAAGATCAGGGTTCTTTTAGGTAAGGACACTGGGCCCCAGTGGTCATGGGAGGAATGGGGTATAGGATCCTTACAGTTTCTAGGAGAGGCAACCCCAGGGTTCAGGCACCAAGTCAAACTTGCCTGCCACCATTTCTTAATGATATAGAGAGGAGTTTTAGTTGATTGACAGAAGAAGCCAATCGATCAAGTTCAAACACAGGTTTTAAACAGAAAGGAAGATTTCCCAGCCGCCGCTGCCTCCGCCACTACTGCTACTACCACCACCACCACCACCACCACCACCACCACCAAGCTCATCACCCCCCCTTTTAAGAGAGACATATTTTTTAAAATTTATTTATTTTTATATTTATTTTTATGTGTATGAGTACACTGTGGCTGTACAGATGGCCACAGTGTAATACACGGTAGCTACCAGAAGAGGGTGTCAGATCTCATTACAGGTGGTTGTGAGCCACCATGTGGTTGCTGGGATCCGATCTCAGGACCTTCAGGAAGAACAGTCAGTACTCTTACCCGCTGAGCCATCTCGACAGCCCCCGACATTTTCATTTTATGTGTAAGGGTATTTTCCCTGCATATATATATATATATATATATATATATATATATATCTCCACGCACCACGTACAAGCAGTGCCCTAGGAGGCCAGAAGAGGGCGACAGATCCCCTGGAACCAGAATTACAGGCGAGGGCGCTGCAAATCCAACACAAGTTCCCATAACCACTAAACTCTCTCTCCAGAAAGGCCCTCATACCACCTGTTTTTCCGACACACGGTTTCCCAGCCTAGGAGACTGGACTGGAATTCATGATCCACCTGCTTCAGCCTCCCAAGTGCTGAGATTATTTATATACGTCCACCACCGACTGGACTTGTCTCTCACTGTTGAGTTTGTTTTCATTCATTCTCTAGATCTTGCAGGTGGAGGGAACAAGATGTTAATAAGCTTGTCTTTCAGTTCTCACAGAAACTAAATTCATCAACTAACAAGCCTAGCTCTCCCCCTTTAATCTCCCTGGTCAAGGACCTTGCTTCTCCTACAGTGTCCATTCCTGTGTCACTGCAAGAGGCCTGGCCAACCCCCTGACCTCCAGGGTGATCCAACTTCCCAGGAAGGTGACCCAAGCAGGAACTTTTGTTTTTTTTTAAATGCAGGTGTTGGATATCCCATCCTTCCAAATGGTGGGACATCTAGCTGTCCTTTTTTGCACTGGGAACTTAAAAAGCCTGTAAAGTCTCTCGCTTGGCCATCATAAGGTTGGCAGGGTGTGTGGCGAAGCCCTGACACTCCCCCATTCCCCAGCTTGGTCCTCTAGTTTGGGAGACTGGCTGGACAAGGCCTGAGCTCCACTGGCTTGCTTCAGCCACGTTGAGCTGGACCACGCCCCTGACCCTCGGAGTTAGGCTCTCCCAAGGGTGAGGTCCAGATCTCCCTTCATTCTGGGGCTTCAGTTCCGACAGGGAAGTATGCCCTTAATCCTGACCGGTGCTTCAGGTCGAAATGTCGGCCGCGGGACCGGGGTAGCTGACCCGCCCCGGCCGCCGTAAGCTTCACCCGCCCAAAGGGTTGAGCTGGTCCCTGAGCGTGAAGTAGTAGGCGGGGCAGCGCTCTCTGGACCCGCCCCACGTGGAATGGACCAATGGAAGTGCAGTGTGCCAGGTCCGGCCCACACGGGAGGGGCAGAACTGCGCAGGCTCCCGAAGCGCCCGGGCGGGCCGGCTGGCTGGGAAGATGGCGGCGGAAGCCCTGATCAGCGGCGCCGCAGAGGAGCGGGCCAGGGGTGTCCCAAGTGTGCAGCTTAGGGCCAGCGCCGGGCCATGAGCGCGCCGCCATCGAATCCTCGAGCCGTGGAGCCCGCCTGCGCCCCTTGCCATGGCGCGGCTCGCGGACTACTTCGTGCTGGTGGCGTTCGGGCCGCACCCGCGCGGTGAGTGCGGAGTCTCAGCGCCGAGGGACGAGCTGGGGGCTAAGGGACTGGGACTGAGGACTCGAAGCTAAGAAGACCCGGCCGGAGGCAGGGTCAGGAGTTGGGGCCGAGCTCTGGGGGCTTGCGAAAAGAGGCCTCCGTAGTTATTGGCCACGGTGGCGTCGGGGCAACCCGCGAGGACCCCGGACTATTTGGCCTGTGTCAGAACCGTCCTCCTCCACCTGGGTACCTGCGTCGGTGTTCCGAGATGGGCCGGGGCGTGTAGCTCGGACGTGGGAGGCTGGAGGACCCTGCTGCAGTTCAGTCTCCCCGATTCCAAGTTGGGTGGGATGGGCTCACCCCGCCTTGGCCGGCTGCCGGTGGCTGTGTCTGGGAATTTCAGAGAGGGGGGCGGAACGTTTCGTTTTCCAGCTTCTCTGACCCAATGCTAGGTCTGCAGCCTGAAGCACGCTTGAGGGGGGTGCAGCGGAGGGGGAGGGGGTTCATAGGTGGTATTGAGCCGGACTTCAGAAGAAAGTGTCAGACTTGGAGAAGAGCATTCCTGGTGCTCAAGCCTGTAAGCCAGGCCCTCAGTGGGGGATCAGTGTGGTGGTTGGTACTCGTGTCTAGGAGGCCCTGATCTGGAGTTAGCACCTGTGTCTGAGAGCCCTTCAGTCCAGGGGGTAGGAGAAAACGGAGCCTGACAGTGACATCAGCAACAGCCATGGAGACAACAGTGTTGGGGTGTTGGCTGGAGTTCTCAGTGTGCCAGGCCCTGCACAACCCTTTGTGTGTATGATCTCATTTCTCCCAATAGCCCACTGAGATTGTCTTGCTGTTGCCCTGTCTTCAGCATAGAATCTGGCACAGAGAAGTTGAGTGTGGGTCTGGAATGGAGGCCAGAACTTGTACTGTGGCTGTCAGAATCCACCTGCAGAGGGGCAGTATCTTATGGCCAGATGAGGTAGACCCTAATTCCTAGATGTAGTGCCTCCTACCATGTTCCAGTTATCTCTACCACTCAGTTATTCTGCTGCTTCTCAGACCAGCTGTCACTGTCACCATTCAGGACCCAAACTTTCTTCTTTGCCTTTCTTCTTTGCTAAGTCTCCACTAGGACTGTTCCTTTGTTTAATGTGCACATGCTGCGCCCTATATGCACTGAAAAGCATAAACATCATCGCCATCACCATCATCATCATTATCATCATTACCTCTGTCTCCAGATCCTGTTTAGTACCCTCACTTCTTTCTGCTCTCATGTATTCAAGCCTATATCTTTTGGCACTCAGTCCGGGGCATCTGTCTTTTCCTCCAGAGAGGGAGTTCTCAAAGGCAGAGCCCACATTTGTTCACCCCCCTGTCCTCCTTGAGCAGGGGGCTTGCCACCAGGATTGTACTGGCTCAGAGTGAGAACCTGTGCTCCAAGACATATGTGAAGGCCAGTGAGGGTCCTACTCTGGAACGGAGTGCTGCTGGAGAGTGTGGGAACAAAGCTGGCTGAGGGCTTGTGTTTCTCCGAGGGGGTCTCAGGCTGGATGCTGGGCCAGGGTTGGAGGAACAAAATAGACTTGGGTGGTGGTGAGAGGGGTATGAAGAAGGTCCTGTGAGACAAGAGTGTAGATAGAGGCCAGGTGGGGGAGGTCTGCTGGGAGTGGGTTACAACTGAGGGTGACTGCCGTGTGGGTTGGCTCCATGAGAAGTTGCTATGACACATGGGGGCTTACTGATAGAGCTATTCAAGAGGCATGGACCTCTGACCTCCGTACTGGACAGGATAGGAGGTTGAGGCCAAAGGTGGCTACTTTTCCTGAATGGTGTGATGGAGTAATTCTCAAATTACCCATCACTGTGGAAACTGAAGGCCAATGAGCTCTCTAAGCATTGTCTTCTAGGGTCAGAGTTGATGGGTTGCTGGCTGACCACTCAGCCTCAAGGCATTACTTTGAGGAACCTGCCTGGAATCAGATTTCTGGGTGTAGGCTGCAGGCAAATGTATAAGGCAAGGGATGTGAGTACCAAGAGCAGAAGACCCCAAACTGAAGCATGCACTGAAGATTAGTTGTCCTTCCTTTGTCATTCTTCACCCTTGGCTTGTGCCAGTCACTGTGCACTCTCTGCCTCAGTTTCCTATGGGATGAGTCACACGGAGCTGCTCCGAGGCTGTCAGGAATACTTGTGTGTAAAGATGTAGCACAGGACCGGCCCAAGGAGATAATTTACATCTAAGGTCTGAGTAGCCAATGTATGAATACTGCAAGGTAGGTGTTTCTGAAGAAGGTGAAGGGCCCTCTGTGTGCTGACTGCCCCAGGATGTAGGATCTGTTAGGTTGACGGGTACGGGTGAGAGGGCACCTTAGTTCTGTTCTGAATCAGAACTTTCTCTCTGCAGCTGCTAGGAGTAGAACCTTGGTAATGAGTGCCTTTTTAAGCTGTCTCAGTTGGGCCCAGAGTCCTACCAGAGGTAGCATTTTGGTTGCTAATGGTGACAGTTGGTGACCTGTGGGCAAGGCTGCAGGCAATAAATGCCTGGGCTGTGTGTAACTCTTTCACTTTAGACTCTAAGGTTTTTTTTTTTTTTTTTTTTTTTTTTTTTTTTTTTTTTTTTTTTTTTTTTTTTTTTTTTTTTTTTTTTAAGATTTATTTATTTTTATATGAGTACACTATAGCTGTCTTCAAACACACACCAGAAGAGTGCATTGGATCCCATTACAGATGGTTGTGGTTACTGGGATTTGAACTCAGGACTTCTGGAAGAGCAGTCAGTGCTCTTAACCACTGAGCCATCTCTCCAGCCCTAGATTCTAAAGTTTAGAGGGTATAGATGGCACAGCATATTCTCTGCACCTGGTGAGTAGGACTGTGTGCTTTGTCTTGTCACTGAACTGGACACCTTTTTTAGCAATGAGGGACCAGACAGCATAGCTTGAGACCCCCGCCCAGTTCCCACACATGGTCATTTAATTGCTTGTAGCTTGGCCAGTCCTCAGTTATCAGACACTTTACCTGACTTAAATCCGACAGGTCTTCTTCTATTACTGCTAGGGAGGAAGGGCTACCTCTCCATCAACCAAGAAAACCCATTTGTATTTCATGACCTGGCCTCCTTCAGCCTCGATGGTAATGAGGTGGCCACATTCTTGGGCCCATCTACTGTCCCCACCCATGGGCCTGCCTTCCCTCTAGATCAGGTTGGGGCTGTTTGGGGTGGCTACAGTTCCCTCCCAGGTCCCCCCACACCCTGAGAGCTTAAGGGTCCAAGGTCTTGGATTAAAGTTTCTTTGGTCCGTTTGTAGATTGGGGGTAGGTCAAAGAGAACATTTGAAAGAGCTGTAGGCTCCCGCTGCACATGTCAGCTGCAGCTTGCCTGGGGGCATAGTGTCTTCGTGGTCAGGTCTGATAAGTAGAAAAGCAGGAAGGCAGTATTCTTTTGCTTCCTCTCCCTTTTCCTATAGCTAGGTTCCTGAGAGGCAGCAGCCACCTGGTGCTGTCCAGCATGTATGGTGAGGTATGTCAGGGAACTGCTGTTCTTTCTGGGCCTTCCCACAGTGCACAATGTCCATGGCTGGTCCTCCAGGCATCGGAGCCTGGCACTAGTGATGAGGTGCTGCCAGCAGATGACAGAATACATGATCTGTATTCTGCCACCCAGTTTGCCATTCAGGCCCCCCGTCTGTGGCCCTGGCTGCTGGAGGAAGCTCTTGCTGAGGTGCTTTGAGTATAGGAATCTCAGTGTATCTTCCTGGGGTAGGCCTACGCAGCTGCGGGTTCAAGAGTGGGTCAGGGACTTCCATCTCTGCTTCCCATCTTCCATAAGCTGCCCAAAGAGTACTGCCTTGTACTGTACGGCTGTGCTATTGGGATTTGTTCTAGTGGGGTTCGGATAGGGAGGGAGGATGTGCCTGCTCTTGTCTACCCAAAGTGGGTAGTGCTCTGATGGGTTAAGGACAGTCATTGCAGGTTACTCTTGTTGCCAAAAGTATTAGTGGGTGACACACACAGAGGAACATGGCAAAACTCTTCACACAAATGCAAGCCAGCAGTCCCCAGTCTAGGAAGCCAGAGAGAGAGAGTTAACAAGGCTTCCTCATTGGGAGGGCCTACTGTGCCTTAGGGCTCCGGAAGTTGTTCTGCACTTCTGACTAAAGAACCTGTTTGTTTGTGAGGTGTGAGTTGGGCAGGGTGTGGGGAAGATGGTCATATAGCTGACTACATGCATTCAACAAGCCTTAATTAGGCTGTAGTCTGTGCCATGCACAGGAACTTGTGTCTGTTCAGGCTACTACAGGTGTGCACCAGTTGCCTGGAGGGGGACTTCTGTGTGTTGGGGGGAGGACCTCAGGGTCCTGCTACAAGAGCCAGATTCAGATAGAGTAGATAGCAAGTTCTTAGAGGAGGCACTAGACTGAAACCTGAAAGTCAAATCCTGGGCTGTTCCAGGACAGAGAAGGGCCTCAGGAGAGATGCCCACTGGGCTGTCTACCTGTTTACCTTTATGAGGCGGTTGTGAGTCTCAGCAAAGGAGCTGAGACTTAGAGTGTAAAATCCTCAGAAGACTTTCTAGCTAGTGGGAAGTGGGCATTAACATTGCACAGGATGAGAGATACTGGCAATGGAAGGTGACCATCCTCTCTGTGCCAACTCCCCTGGGTAGAGAGGCTGCTAAAAACAGCCCTCAGAAGGCTACTAGCCCCTCCTGGCCTTGTGGGAAGGCTGCAAAGCAGAGGCTGCAGTCCCTGTCTGTATACCCCCCCCCCTTCCTCCGCATGCTGCCTCGTGGCAAGAACTGGGTGAGCCCTGGGTGCCAGCCAGGGCTGGGCCCAGATGGTGGTTTAGGGCCGAGCACAAGGAGGCTCTTGCCCGAGTGGGTGGGGGGAGGAGCCACAACTGAGGGGGCCTGTGTGTGTGTGTGTTTTCACAGTACATGCACCACCCAGGTCTGTTGAGGATGGACCTGAGGAACCCCCCTGGGGGTTTATCTTGGTGGGACAGGTGTGTGGGTGTGTGTGTAGGTAGGCATGACACCAGCAGACACCTGTCCCTTCCCTGTCTGTTGCCTGTCGCCTGTCGCCTGCAGGGTGTTGGTGGTGGGAGGAGGGGAGCAGGAAGCTGAGGTTTTGTGAGTCATAATAGGCCCCTGCACCCCACCACCTCCTGCTCTGCAGCAGCCTTCCTAGTGTTCACAGTCTTGGTGCGATCTCCGTGGTTCTGGAGGGATGCATGGTCTCCCATGCTTGCAGCCGAGTTTCTTTGCTTTTAGGAGACCTGGGGATTGTGGATCGTTGTGTTGGGCTTAGTGGTTCAGCACCACTGTGTTCAAGTGGACCAGGCTGGGTGGATGTGATGCCATAGCTTAGCAAGCAGGCCCACTGCATGCAGAAGTTTTCTGGAACTTAGGCTGAGCAGGGGGATCCATGAGAAGACTGTATAGAGCACCCTCCCTCACTGACTGCTTCTGATGCTGCCACTGGTGGAGCATCTGCATTGGGGCTTGTGCCTGGGAAGGATGGTTGAGCACTGTGCCCTGAGACTCCCAAAGCCGGATGTGTAAGAGGCAAAAGTCAGGAGGCCTGCCTTTCTTTGCATACCACAGTGGTTCTCAACCTGTGGGTTGGGACCTCTTTGGGGTCAGGTATCCTGCATATTAGATATTCACATTGCAATTCATAACAGTAGCAAAATTAGCAGTTATCAAGTAACAACCAAATAATTGCGGTCTGGAGAGATTGCTCAGCAGTTAAGAGCATTGACTGCTCTTCTGAAGGTCCTGAGTTCAAATCCCAGCAACCCCATGGTGGCTCACAACCATCCGTAATGAGATATGACGCCCTCTTCTGGTATGTCTGAAGACAGCTACAGTGTACTTACATATAATAAATAAATAAGTCTTTAAAAAAAATAATTGTATGGTTGGGGATCACCACAACATGAGGAATATTAAAAGGTCACAACATTAGGAAGGTTGAGAGCACTGCCAAACCAGGCTCCATCTTCCATGTGTATGTGAGGCAAAGGAAGTCATCACGCATCCTCCTTGCTGCCCTCACTTTGCCTCCTGATTGGTGGTGTAAGGTGAGCCCCAGAATGTATTTACTGAGGGAGCCTGGAAACTTCAGGGCTCAAAGGAGCAGTATATACTTGCTAAACTCTTTGTTTTTGGAGACTTGTGTTCTGGAAGGCACTGTCTCTGAGGTACTGTGGATAGGTCGCAGTTTGGTCCCACGGTTGGTGTTTCCACCCCCATCATAAGAGGAGCTAAGGCTTGAATTCCAGGCTGGAGAGATGGCTCAGCGGTTAAGAGCACTGACTGCTCTTCCAGAGGTCCTGAGTTCAATTCCCAGCAACCACATGGTGGTGGCTCACAACCATCTATAATGAGATCTGATGCCCTCTTCTGGTATGTCTGAAGACAGCTACAGTGTACTTACATATAATAAATAAATAAAAAGTCTTTGCGCCGCGGAGCAAGGGAGGCTGAAGCTAGCAGGGCCGGAGTGAGCAGGAGAAAAAAAGTAATTTTATGGTTGGGGGTCACCACAATGTGAGGAACTGTGTTAAAGGGTCACAGCACAGTGTACTCATATGCAGAAAATAAATAAATCTTAAAAAAAAAAGTCTCTAATTCCATACATGGGCCCTGGGGCAGACAGGTGACAGGGATCACCCAAGATACCCAAATATGTCCTCCTGTGTACCCAGACATGCTTACAATCTGCATGCCGCTCATCGTCTGGCAGGGGCTGAGGCTAAAGCTGCAGGTTGACGGTCAGGGAAGATGTTGAGTTAGCTAAAACTCCTTTTCCTCCCTGAAAGGTTCCTGTGCAGTGAAAGCTTAGGTCGGGCTTAGGTGAGAGGAAGGATCCGGGGCTTCTCTGTCTTCCTTATGGTGGCCTTGGGGTCCACACCTATCCAATGGCTTATCTACACAGAAGTCTCTTTAGAGAAATGGTAGATCTGGGATCTTAGGTTGGTCTGGTGCCAGATGAGAAGGGGCTGTTTACATCCTGGGCCAATCCTGACAGTGTGAGGGTTGGGGTGTGGGGAAGGGTGCTCTGACCACCTGCTCTTGTTCTCAGGGAGTGGGGAAGGCCAGGGCCAGATTCTGCAGCGCTTCCCGGAGAAGGACTGGGAGGACAACCCTTTCCCCCAGGGCATTGAGCTGGTGAGTGGAGGTGAAGCCTTGAGGGGTAGTCAGCTCCACCATTGGCAGTAGCTGGTCTGACAGGCAGGGTGTCTTGCTCATGTCACTGTGTCCCTCATGGGCTTCACCTTGGATGGTGAGGCCAGAGCTGTGTTACTCATTTCACCAAGAGGGCTGAGGTTAGGGGCTTAAGGCGTTCCCTAGGTAACTAACAGGTGTTTCTTATACCCTGCAATTCCAGGCCCTGGCAGTATAGATGCTTTAGGATAGGTGGTAGGGGGAGGGGGAGTTTTTGTTATAGGTGTGGGTGCAGGCACTAACTGCTGACCCCTCAATGCAGTTTTGCCAGCCCAGTGGGTGGCAGCTATGTCCCGAGAGGAATCCACCAACTTTCTTTGTGGCTGTCCTTACTGACATCAACTCTGAGAGGCACTACTGCGCCTGCTTGACCTTCTGGGAGCCAGTGGAGTCCACACAGGTCAGCGTAAGCTCTGGTGTGCACCATGTGAAGCTGAGCCTTGGGCCATGGCCAGCTTGCTCTACCTCTGGGGGTATGTTCCTGTTGGGGAAGGCTGGGTCTGAGTCACCTCTGTCTTCCTCTTGGTCTCATGGGATGGCTCTGATTAGAGCCAGGAGAATGGATTTCTGTCTGCAGGAAGTGATGTGCACTGAAGATGCCACAGAGAAGCAAGAAGAGGCAGATGGAGGAGGCCAAGCACGGCTGTCGCCCACAGCCTCAGCCCAGCCTGGCCAGCTTTTTGCTCCAAAGACTCTGGTTCTGGTGTCTCGACTGGACCATGCCGAAGTGTTCAGGGTAAGGAGGGCCGCCATAGCAGCAAGGCAGGGCACGGGGTGTCCTGTCAGCTGTACCACTGTTCCCTATCTGGTTGTTGCAGAATAGCCTTGGTCTCATCTATGCTATCCATGTGGAAGGCCTGAATGTGAGCCTGGAGAATGTGATAGGGAACCTGCTCACATGCACCGTCCCTTTGGCTGGAGGGTCTCAGGTGGGTCTTGGAGACAGCTGGATGGCCACGGGCCTTCCTGGTACAGTCATAGGAGGCGGGAGTGGGGCACTACCTGTAGGGTACTGATAGTCTGGCTAACTGAGCACAGGCAGCCCAAAGCCTTAGATTCTCCCTTCTGCTTTTGGTGCCACCTTTTCTTTGCCATCTGTTCTGAGCCCTGTCTACTTACTTGGCTTCCTAGCTGTGCCTTTGGGCCTGCAGTTTCTGTCTCTCTATCCTCTTGATCATTGGGTGTGTTCCATCACTGGATGCTGTTGTCTGTGTATCTGTCTGCTGCCTACTGTGTGCCCTGTGTCTAATGGTGTCTCTCTGTCTGTCTGTCCTGTGCAGCTGGACTCTGTTGAGGAAGGAGCGGTATGGATTCTTTGTTTCTTCTGCCCACTCAGGCCCTGCCCCAACCCAGATCAGAGGCATTCCCCTCCTTACCTTGAGTTTTCTCTGCAGCGCTGCTCAGCCAACAGAGGCAGGGTGTGACCTTTCCCTCCAGTCATCTAAGCCAGTCCCATCTCAAGATTTGTCAGCTCACCTGGGGCCAAGTGCTCAGATTTGATCCTACTGCACTGCTAAACCCTGGTCATTTTCTTTCTACAGAGAACCATCTCTTTGGGGGCTGGTGACCGGCAGGTCATTCAGACCCCACTGGTAGACTCACTGCCTGTCAGCCGCTGTAGTGTAGCCCTGCTCTTCCGCCAGCTGGGTGAGACTGCCTGTCATACCCCACCCCCAAATTTCTGTCCTGGGGCTGGTGGTCAGAGGTGTGGGTGCTCCCTGGCTTCTGAAGTAGAGACACGGGCCCTCACCAGGCCTTCTTCTTTCTTCAGGCATCACCAATGTGCTGTCTTTGTTCTGTGCTGCCCTTACTGAGCACAAAGTCCTCTTCTTGTCCCGGAGCTACCAACGTCTAGCAGATGCTTGCAGGGGCCTCTTGGCACTGCTCTTCCCGCTCAGATACAGGTGCATCTCTGCCTGTCCCTCCTCCTGTCTCCTCCAGGTCCCTCTGCCTACCCCTATGCCCTATGTCTGGGGCTTACGGTGTCTTCTGGCCTGTTACAGCTTCACATATGTGCCCATCCTGCCGGCACAACTGCTGGAAGTCCTTAGCACACCTACGCCTTTCATCATTGGGGTCAATGCAGCCTTCCAGGCAGAGACTCAGGAGCTGGTAAGGGCCGTGCCTTGTATCTGCAGCACTGCCTAGGCTTGCTGGTCTCTCACCCTTTGTTCCCTTTGGTACACAGCTGGACGTGATTGTTGCTGATCTCGATGGTGGGACAGTGACTGTCCCTGAGTGTGTGCACATTCCACCCCTGCCAGAGCCACTACAAAGCCAGACCCACAATGTTCTAAGCATGGTGAGGGTTGGGGTCAGGGTGGGGCTGGAACCTGGGGCTTGTGGGAACCATCATCTGACAACCAGGGAACCCTAAGGTCACCATGCAGTTGTGCTTTTACAGGTCCTGGATCCAGAGCTGGAGTTGGCTGACCTTGCCTTTCCACCCCCTACAACATCTGCTTCCTCCCTGAAAATGCAGGTGGGGGTCACTGCTGCTCTAGTATAGAGATCTCATTGCCTTTAATGGCTGAGCTGAGGGTGTCACTCGGCCTACCTCCAAGCTGACCTCTGGCTTCTCTAGCCTAGGCAGGAAGGAGCCTGGGAGCAAAGGAGCTATAAAATAATTAGGTGTGGTGACTGTGCCTGAGTTAGTACAGTGAGCCAGTCAAGGGGCTCTGAACAGGAGCCATTTGTTCAACACTTGAGGGACTCACTTGGCTAAGAAGCACTGTTGGGAGAGGCAAAGGGGGGTGGGTGGCAGAGGTGCCTGGGAAACCTGTGTCTGGCTGTGAATGGGAATGGAGAGAAGTACCCAGGGTCCTTGAATGTTTCCTGGGAACTGATACTCATCTGCATTGACCTGCTCTCCCAGGACAAGGAGCTTCGTGCTGTCTTTTTGCGGCTCTTCGCTCAGCTCCTGCAGGGTTACCGCTGGTGCCTGCACATTGTGCGCATCCACCCAGAACCCGTCATTCGCTTCCACAAGGTAGGCTGTGGGGTTGGGGCTGGAGCTGGCTCCGTGGGTCCATGAGGAGCTAACTTCCTGTTGTTCTCCCAGGCAGCGTTCTTAGGCCAGCGTGGACTGGTGGAGGATGATTTCCTGATGAAAGTGTTGGAGGGCATGGCCTTTGCAGGCTTTGTATCGGAGCGTGGGGTCCCCTACCGTTCCACAGACCTGTTTGATGAGGTACAGCCCTGCCTTTGCCTGCCCACCTGCCCCTCCCCCAACCCACTCAGCTCACCTCATCACCCTGCTTCCTTTCCCCTTAGCTGGTGGCTCATGAGGTAGCACGGATGCGAGCAGATGAGAACCATCCCCACCGTGTCCTGCGTCATGTCCAGGAACTGGCAGAGCAACTTTATAAGAATGTATGGTGGGTGACATGGAGGGCATGCTACCACTTTGGTCCTGGCCACTAGCCAATGTCTGCCCTTGTTCCCTCAGGAAAATCCGTACCCAGCTGTGGCAATGCACAAAGTGCAGAGGCCAGGAGAGGCCAGTCACCTGCGGCGGACCCACCGGCCATTCCCCCGACTAGATGAGGGTACAATTCAGTGGATTGTGGACCAGGCTGCGGCCAAGATGCAGGGTGCACCTCCAGCTGTCAAAGCTGAGCGAAGGACCACTGTGCCTTCAGGGCCCCCCATGAGTATGTAACTTGAAGGGGAAGGCTGGCTGGTTTAGGATGGGTACAGGACCAGGTGTTAAAGTGAACATGTCCTTTCTCTTTAGCGGCCATACTAGAGCGGTGTAGTGGGCCTCATATCAACAGTGCACGTCGCCTGGAGGTAGTTCGGAATTGCATCTCCTATGTGTTTGAAGGGAAAATGCTTGAGGCAAAGAAGGTGAGGCCTGTCAGGTAGAACTTCTAATCTGGGCTTTGGGCAACAGGTCTCAGGAGACTCAGGTCTTTATTCTAGTGTGGTAAATTCTGAGTTTGTGCAGTGCCTGGGTGGATAGGAGGATGTTCTTTCATCTGAGTGAACGGCAATATAGCGTATACACTATACACAGTGCATGTCAAAAGTTTGTGGAGTGTTTTTTGTTTATTTGTTTTGTTTTGTCTGGAGGAAGAGTTTTTTTTTTTTTTTTTTTTAAAGATTTATTTATTATATGTAAGTAGCTGTCTTCAGACACACCAGAAGAGGGTGTCAGATCCCATTACAGATGGTTTTGAGCCACCATGTGGTTGCTGAGATTTGAACTCAGGACCTCTGGAAGAGCAGTCAGTGCTCTTACCGGCTGAGCCATCTCTCCAGCCCCAGGGGAAGAGTTTTAAAGACAGGATCTTTATAGCCCAGGCTGGCCTGCATCTCACTATATAAGCAAAGCTGGCTTTGCTCTTATCTGCCTCAGTCTCATGAGTGCCGGGATTACAAGCATAAGCCACCATGCTTGGTTTTATGTTGCTTTAATAATAATCTTGCTTGCTGTTGCCCTTCATTGTGTCCATGAACATGTTTGAGGTCTTCGTAACATTTGTGTGGCGTTCCTGTGGAGCCTCTCTCCAGCTCGTCCACACTTGGTTGGGAGCCTGCACTGTGCACATACCGTGTGCCTCTGTCCTCATGAACTGTCATTTGTGCAATTGCTGGGTCTGTTGGAAGATTTTGGTCTGTACTGGTCAGTGAACCCAGGCTTTTGGGTTTTTCTCTGCTGAGAGCCTGCACTTGGCTGCCTCCACCTGACTCAGGGTGAAGATCTCTTGTTCTGCCTTCTGTCTACATTTCCTCTTGTCTCTGCTTTCAGTTGCTTCCAGCTGTACTCAGGGCCCTGAAGGGGCGAGCTGCCCGTCGCTGCCTTGCCCACGAGCTTCACCTGCACGTACAGCAGAACCGTGCAGTTCTGGACCATCAGCAGTTTGACTTTGTCGTCCGCATGATGAATTGCTGCCTGCAGGTGAAGCTGGCCCTCCTCATCTTACCAATGAAACCACATGGGGGAAGAGGGTGTGCAGGAGTCTCTCCTGTGTGATAGGGTGGGGGAGGTCCATAGTCTGAGGAAGATGGGGGAGTAGAAGAGAGTTCTTGTTGGAAATGACTTTGAAACCTGAGGCAACAGTTCCAGGTGGCCGTGGTGGGGGATGCTGTTCTGTGATGGCCAGAGAGGTGGGATTGGGTGTGGATGCTCTCTAGTAGGGGTTTCCACCACTCATGGCTCTGCTCACAGGATTGCACTTCCCTGGATGAGCATGGCATTGCAGCTGCACTGCTGCCTTTGGTCACAGCCTTCTGCAGGGTAAGTGTTGGGAGTGAGGTGGGGCTAGGTTTCCTCTCTATGAGGAAACCTACTTACTGTCTATGAGCTCATGACTTTTCCAACTTCATTCTATAGAAGCTGAGCCCAGGGGTGACACAGTTTGCATATAGCTGTGTTCAGGAGCATGTAGTGTGGAGCACACCACAGTTCTGGGAGGCCATGTTCTATGGGGATGTGCAGACCCATATCCGAGCCCTCTACCTAGAGCCCTCTGATGATGTGAGCCCCATCCAGGTATGCAGGACTTTTTGGACCTGGGCTGCCTGGGGTAGGTACCTTGGCCTTGCCTTACTTTTGTGCCATGACAGGAGACTGGGGAGGCACAGTCTCAGGATGATGAACGATCTGCCCTGGATGTGGCTTCAGAGCAGAGGCGCCTTTGGCCAACCCTAAGCCGTGAGAAGCAGCAGGAACTGGTACAGAAGGAGGAAAGCACTGTGTTCAGCCAGGCCATCCACTATGCCAACCGCATGAGCTACCTTCTGCTGCCTCTAGACAGCAGCAAGAGCCGGCTGCTGCGGGAGCGGGCAGGGTTAGGAGACCTGGAGAGTGCCAGCAACAGCCTGGTCACCAACAGGTGGGCTGGGGCCAGTGGTGAGGCTTGGGCCAGGGATAAGGCTTATGGGGCTATGGGGTACTGGTGCCCACACCCCCCTCTTGGCCCAGCATGGCAGGCAGTGTGGCTGAGAGCTATGACACAGAGAGCGGCTTTGAAGATGCAGAGACATGTGATGTGGCTGGGGCTGTGGTCCGCTTCATCAACCGCTTTGTGGACAAGGTCTGCACAGAGAGTGGGGTCACCAGCGACCACCTCAAAGGACTGCATATCATGGTGCCAGGTATGGTGGTACTGGTATGGGAGCATTCCTTAGCTGAGTGGCTGTAGGGGCCCAGGGTATGAGACCTGCTCTCCTCTAGACATTGTCCAGATGCACATTGAGACCCTGGAGGCTGTACACCGTGAGAGCAAGAGGTTGCCCCCGATACAGAAGGTAAGCAGTGGCTGACCAGCTGTGCATACAAAGTCTAGGCTGTGTTCTAAGTCTCTGCTCTGTTTCCTGGGTAGCCCAAGCTGCTGAGGCCACGCCTGTTGCCTGGTGAGGAATGTGTCCTCGATGGCCTTCGAGTGTATCTGCTGCCAGATGGGCGTGAGGAGGGTATAGGAGGCAGTGGAGGGGGCCCTGCTCTACTTCCAGCTGAGGGCGCGGTCTTCCTTACCACATACCGCGTCATCTTCACGGGGATGCCTACTGACCCCCTGGGTAAGCCTTTGAGCCTTTTCTGTGCCTCTCCCAGCTCTTTGGAGGAGATAAGGCTTCCCTTTCCCTTTTCTCAAAGAATCAAAGCCTGGTGGGAGATTGGCCCTGTGGGGCCTTCCTAGGAGATTGGCCCTGTGAGGCTTTCCTAGGAGATTGGCCCTGTGGGGCCTTCCTACCCACCCAAGACTTGTGTACTTGCTGCCCTGAGATGGTACCCTTTCCTTCTCCCTTCCTCTCGTGACTCTGCCTGCTTAAGTGGGGGAGCAGGTGGTCGTCCGCTCCTTCCCCGTGGCTGCATTGACCAAGGAGAAGCGCATTAGTGTGCAGACCCCTGTGGACCAGCTTCTGCAGGATGGGCTGCAGCTTCGTTCCTGCACATTCCAGGTAAACTCTTGTCCACTGCAGCTAGGTTGAGCCCTGTAAGTGGTCTCCTGTCAGGGGGCTGTTGACTTGGGAGTGTCACACTGGCTCTCTATAATGGGACCTCTTGGACCCATCAGCAGTATAAATGAGACATAGAGACTTTAAGAGTTTAAAGCTTAGGCCTTTTGCTTGGGCAGTCTCCTGGCTCCTTTAAACCTAACCCAACTAAGTAGCCTACCAGCTGCCACGCGGCTAGCTCTAGACTTTCTCTGTTCTGTGCCAGGCAGTTGGTGTCTGTTCCTTCCGAGCCCCCCACATCTGCTTTCTTCTGCTTCAGTTTCTCTCCCTACAAGTTTCCCTCCACCTCTTGCCCAGCTGTTGGCTGTTAGCTCTTTATTACAACCAATCAACAAATAGCAAGACAATCTCTGATACAATTCTAGATTGCCTCTAGGCATAGAGGGCTGTCTGACTTTCAAGTGTCTGAGCAGGTGTGGAAGAAAAATATAAGGGCATTGAGGGGCCATAGAAATGACAGTGCCAGCTGGGCGGTGGTGGTGCACACCTTTAATCCCAGCACTTGAGAGGCAGAGGCAGGCAGATTTCTGAGTTTGAGGCCAGCCTGGTCTACAGAGTCAGATCCAGGACAGCCAGGGCTATACAGAGAAACCCTGTCTCGAAAAACCAAAAAAAAAAAAACAGTGCCAGAGTCCTCCAGCATTTAGCTCTCTGCTAACAGAATTAACAATTGGAAATACACAGACACACCTTTACCCATGAAAAGAAAGGTTACCCCACCAGTTCTCAGCTTGCTCTCATTTGACCTTTTGAAATAGTGGCCTGTGTCTTTGTCATTATCCTTGGGCCCGGCATTGACCTTTGAGTCCAAGTATTGAGTGTATTGTCTCTGCTGAGACCTCAGCAGTTAGCACTGAAATTCACAGTTCATACGCATTGGACCTTGAGTTGCATGGACCTGATGCCTTTTCTCCAAGTTTACCTGCCTCTGTGGTGTGCATACCATAAGAAGGGAGGGAGCCTGTGAACTGAATACTGTCTAATTGGGGAGGAGCCTGAGGACCACTTAGAGCCCTGAGGGTTTATTTTTTTCTGACGCAGCTGCTGAAAATGGCCTTTGATGAGGAGGTGGGATCTGACAGTGCTGAGCTCTTCCGAAAGCAGCTGCACAAGCTTCGGTACCCACCAGACATCAGGGCCACCTTTGCATTCACACTTGGCTCAGCTCACACACCCGGCAGGCCGCCACGGGTTACCAAGGACAAGGGTCCTTCCTTCAGGTATGAAGCTGGATCCCAGAGCCAGGGCAGCCGGGTGCTGGCTGTGCCCCTTGCAGAGTCTTCCTGGACTCCTATCTTCTCATCTCTGTTGGACTTTTACACCCCAGAACCCTGTCCCGGAACTTGGTGAAGAATGCTAAAAAGACCATTGGGCGGCAGTATGTTACTCGTAAGAAGTATAACCCCCCTGGCTGGGAGCATCGGGGCCAGCCACCCCCTGAGGACCAGGAGGACGAGATCTCAGGTGGGAGCAGGGTCAGGGAGATGAGAGTTGTCCGAATGAAGGCTGGGGCCTGGCTGGGCTTTGGGTGATGGCCCCCAACTGTATCGTTTGCACAGTGTCAGAGGAGCTGGAGCCAAGCACACTGACCCCGTCCTCAGCCCTGAAGCCCTCTGACCGCATGACCATGAGCAGCCTGGTGGAACGGGCATGTTGCCGTGACTACCAGCGCCTTGGACTAGGTACCCTGAGCAGCAGCCTGAGCCGGGCCAAGTCTGAGCCCTTTCGCATCTCTCCTGTTAATCGCATGTATGCCATATGTCGCAGGTGAGGGCTGGCTAGAACACGCCAGGAAGATTTTGCCAGGACTCACTAGGGTGGTAGGCAGTGCTTGGACACCTTCCCTGCTTGCCACGGATCCTGGAGAAACAAGGAGCATGGACAGGAGGTGGATAGAGAGTTGGGCTGCAGGTCTGGCGGAGGTTCCCAGATGAGCATGAAGTGCCTTTGGCTTTAGAGTCTGGGAGCCATGGATTGGCTCCCCTGTGCTCATCCGGTTAGCTCTTCTTGCCTCCTCTGTGTAAGGCTCTGTGGGTAGGCACGGGCAAGGCCTTAGAGCTGTCCTCATGGTACCTCCAACTTCTACAGCTATCCAGGATTGCTGATTGTTCCCCAGAGCATCCAGGACAATGCCCTGCAGCGTGTATCCCGCTGCTACCGCCAGAACCGCTTCCCTGTGGTCTGCTGGCGCAGCGGGCGTTCCAAGGCTGTGTTGCTACGCTCTGGGGGCCTGCATGGCAAAGGTGTTGTTGGTCTCTTCAAGGCCCAGAATACACCTTCTCCAGGTATAACTCCTTGGTTCTTCCTGTGTCTGCCTACCCTGCCTGTCCAATCTCTACCTCCTTCAGCTCTAGCTTTTCCTTTCTCAGGCCAGGCCCAGGCTGACTCCAGCAGCCTGGAGCAAGAGAAGTACCTGCAGGCTGTGGTCAGCTCCATGCCACGCTATGCCGACTCATCAGGACGAAACACGCTTAGTAGCTTCTCCTCAGCCCACATGGGTGGTCACGGTGAGAGGGCGATCTGAGGAAATGGCAGCCATAGAGCAAAGAGGACTTTGTGGGGGTATGGCAGAATTTATGCTGGGGCGGCCAGCAGGGGCAAAAGTGGCTTGACTGTGGTGTTGGGTGTGGGACAAAGAGAGGAACTCCTCTCTCAGTTTTGGGAGAGGGCAAGAATACTGCTCAGACCAGGTGAGTGTCCTGAGGCCCTGTCTCCTCTGACCACAACCTCGACCATTTCCTCACCTTCCGTAAACCAGCGGCAGCGGTCTCTAGGTCCAACGGGTGCCATCCAACCCTGCTGTGATTGCTGAGCCCACAGCCCTTGGGACACCCCTTAAACTCATTCGTCCTCCTCTATCCTATGTACTTCCAGCTGCTACTCTGCCCGTTAGCAGGCCTTCGTATTCTTCTGTCCTGGCTCTTTGGGTTTTGTCTGCACTGTTCTTGCTGTCCTTGTCGTACCCTGCACATGTCTCCATAGCACCTGAACACACTGAAAGACGCACCAGGCCAGCCTTTTTTCCACGCTGACGAGTGCCTGTGAGGCGCGAACACAGTTCTCTGCCTGAGAACGCTGTTATCATAGTTGTGTGCAGTGTATTCTGTCCTAATGCACGGGGCCTGCTGTCTGAAGGAGGCCCAGAGATCAGTTTTATGCCTCTGGCTGTTAGTTTAGCCTTTCCTTTGCTACCTGGCACTTGCTGCCCAGCTCTAGCCGTGGGCTGGACTGTTTTCACAGTTGGTCTAGATGGCAGTACTAAAAGAGGGGTGCCCTCGGTATGCTCGGGACACTATCTGTGAGGGCAGGTAGCCTGGTTAGCAAATGAGGTATGGGTTATGGGCACTGCCTGTGACTGCTAGGCGCTGGGATCCTTGGCAGTTGATTCTTTGGCTTATAACTCTAGCCACTAATTTGCATACCAAGCTCAATGCATGTCAAGCTAGGTCCTTGTACTTGGAAATCTGTCTCAGCATTAGGTGTGGCATTTGCCATAGACTACAGAGCCCATTTTACCAAGCTGGTGTGACATTGTCCATCTTGGATGCTCAAATGGTGTTAGCAGTATGCCAGGCCTTAGCCTCCGGCCCTCCATTCCCCTCTTAAAGTTGTAGGGTGGTGACCCCGGAAGCATCATGGCTCCAGTGGCTTTCAGGCTGGTAGTAGTTCCCATGAACAGCCATCACACACGCCAGGGCTCTTAAGTCTGTCTGTCTGTCTGTCTGTCTGTCTTGTTCCTATGGTTGACTGTTCTTTCTTATTGTTTTTCAAGATAGGGTTTCTCCCTGTAGCCCTGTTTTGTAAACTGCTTTATAGACCAGGCTGGCCTTGAACTCACAGAAGTTCATCTGTCTCTGCCTCCTGAGTACTGAGATTAAAGGCATGTGCCACCACACCAAGTCAGATCTGTTCTTGCCTGGAGCTGTCTGCCCTTCCTTTTTTCTGTACCTACTCTACCCCAGGCTTCTTCACTCCCTGTTGAACTTGTGTTTCTCATCTGTATTTACCAGTGCTTACCAGGTATCTTCATCTCTTGTTAACACTTGCTGGCCACTGGTGCTGAGCACAGGCAGCAAGTTTGCTCTCAGAGTCACCAAGTGATACCAGTCTGATCCGATAGGCCGGGCTGAATGATTGTCGTTGTTTCCTGAGAATACCTGCTTTTTGTGTGATTAAATGTGTTTTATAGTCTGATCTTTCTGCCAGAAATCCTGAGTGGCACCTTCAGGCAGCATCCTCCCCTGAGAATGTGTGAGGTTTCACCTTCCCTAATGTCTTATGGACCATCTCTATAGCCTTTTCCAATGCAAATGTTGCTACCTCTGGTGTTATAAGTTCAGGGTGTAGGACCATCCTCCCGGCTGTCCAGTGATGATCTGGAATCTGGCTTCCTTCAGCTCTTCCTGGATTTTCAGCTAGCAACCTCAGTAGGCTGACACTGTCTACATTCCAAGTTGGCTAACTGCCATCTATAATGTGGGGTTGTCAGAGGTCGGGGTGTGGAAGACTGACTGGCTTTGAGCTTGGCCATAGTGATCTCCACATTGGGTGGGGTGATGCCCTTTCTGTGTCCTGTATGAGGCCTCTGCACAGTCAGGTCGACTTGAGGCTTCTCCCAGATACTGCTACATTGTCCCAGCCTAAAACTCTGCCTGGTGCAGTCCTAGGACTCAGATCTGCTCATGTCCTCGATTAAACTGTCTCCCCACCCCTCCAGCTCTTCTTTCTACCTCTTCCAGTTGCCTCTAGGTCTCCTCCAAGACTGAGGCTCTCGGGTACCTGTGTTTTGTTCTGGGCAAGGCTACTACTACTACTTGGTTGTTTGTTGACTATTCATGGAATTGTCTATCAGTCAGACCCTGGCTTACTATAAAGGAGAGGGTCTAGGAGAGACTTGAAGACAAAGTTTCTCTGAGATCTTGAAGAAGAGTCCACTATTCCAAAGCCTGACCCTTTCCAGTATCATAGAACCGCTATACTTAGTTGCTCTTGGTGGGGGGGACCCATGGCTGGACCAGACAAGGGCCCATCCTGCTTCTGACCCCTGGGAGTGGGGTTTGGCGGGAACCTCTGACAACCCAGGCCTGGAACCAAATCTGAGCCTTCTCTCTGCTGTGCCCTCAGTGCCCAGCCCCCGAGCCAGGGTCACCACGCTGTCCAACCCTTTGGCGGCCTCGGCCTCCAGATGGACTGCGTCCAGAGGTACCGTACTGGGGCTCTCCCCTTAACTGGAACCGATGGCCCCCTAGTATGAGTCAAGCTGTCTTGGGCACTAATATCTCCTTCCACACCCAGCACTAACTGCCCCTTTGTGACAGACTAGCACAACTGGCTCCTCCTAGCCCTAGTTACTTACCTGCCCAGCACCTGATCCCAATCCAGACACTAACACAGGCCACCCCCCATGTGCCTCAGCATTTGTGTGTTCCAGCCCTCCTCCCTCTTGTGGCCTGCCGAGCACTCTGCCCTGCCTGGAAACTCAGTCCCCTCCCTGGAGGCCAGGCCCAGCCAGCCCCAGGTAAGTGGTGCTCTGACCTCAATCTAGTGCTTACTGGGTGTCTCTCTCCTTTGCAGGGAAATGGAGCAGTGTCCGAGCCAGTGGTCGAAGCAGTGGCCTCGGAGCTGATGTGGGCTCTCGGCTAGCTGGCAGAGATCTCCTCAGTACTCCTCACACCAACGGAGCTCCACCTGATTCTGCTTTTCTGCGGCCACAGCGTGCAGCCCTCTACATCATTGGTGACAAAGCTCAGCTCAAGGTAACTGGGGTTGAGGTGTAGGGCCAGGCGGGGAGCGCGGGCTAGGCACGGCTCACAGCTTGTCATTGGTCTTCTTCCAGGGTGTGCGCCCAGATCCCTTGCAGCAGTGGGAGCTGGTTCCTATTGAAGTATTTGAGGCCAGGCAGGTGAAAGCCAGCTTCAAGAAGCTGTTGAAGGCCTGTGTGCCTGGCTGCCCTGCCGCCGAGCCCAGCCCAGCCTCGTTTCTGCGCTCACTGGAGGACTCGGAATGGCTGATCCAGGTCTCTGCACTGCCTCTGCCTCTGCCCACCTGGGTGCTGGGTCTCTGTAGGCCGGGGCTTGCTTGTTTGACATCTTGGGCATGACAGGGAAGGGGAGACGATAGGTGCTTGCTATGTAGTGCCATGGTGTTGGGGAGGCCGGTCTGCTGTGTTCAGTGTGGAATCACACTGGCTTGGGAGACAGGGCCCTCTGCTGCTTTGGCCTTTTTGCAGAATGGAAATAGGTTGTTGTGCCATCAGTTGCCCTGTGAAGACTAGAGTGCCGAGGGATGGGACTGCTGCTACCCGAAGGGCAAAACTTAACTCTGAGGCATGGTCTCACAGGGTAGCACTGGCTGACCTAGAACTTGTGGCAGTTCTAGGTACTGAGATTACAGGCATCAACTGCCACACCCAGCAAAGGACAGGGACTTTTGAATCTGCCTTCTTTGTCATGGGTATCCTGGGAGGGGTGGGCAGGCTGGAGGAAGCATGGCCAGAGCAGAGCAGAGCAGAGAGGGTCCATCCGGTGCTGTAGATACTCCTGGCTTTCCCAGGATCTGTGGTATGTGGGCCTCTGGGTCCTGATTGGCTGAGGTGTCCACGCAGATCCACAAACTGCTGCAGATAGCGGTGCTGGTGGTGGAGCTGCTCGACTCCGGCTCCTCGGTCCTGGTGAGCCTGGAGGACGGCTGGGACATCACCACTCAGGTGTGTGCAGGTGCGGGGAAGAGGGAGGGCAGGGGCCTCACATGTCTTCCTGACATCTGCTGGTGCTGCCAGGTGGTATCCTTGGTGCAGCTGCTCTCAGACCCCTTCTACCGCACTCTGGAAGGCTTCCGCTTGCTAGTGGAGAAAGAGTGGCTGTCCTTTGGCCATCGCTTCAGCCACCGTGGGGCCCACACCCTAGCTGGGCAGAGCAGTGGCTTCACACCCGTCTTCCTGCAGTTCCTGGACTGTGTACACCAGGTGGGTAGATTTCCATGTAGGTAGACTTGAGCTGTGCTCCCCGAACCTGACCTCTGACCCCCACTTCTTACAGGTCCATTTGCAGTTCCCCATGGAGTTTGAGTTCAGTCAGTTCTACCTCAAGTTCCTTGGTTACCACCATGCATCCCGCCGTTTCCGGACCTTCTTATTGGACTCTGATTATGAGCGTATTGAGCTGGGTATGTAGGGAAGAAGGGAATCTTGGGTAACCGTCTGGGCCAGAGGGGCCTAAGCCCAGTGCTGCTCTTGTGCAGGGCTGCTGTACGAGGAGAAGGGTGAACGCAAGGGCCAGCTACCATGCAAGTCTGTGTGGGAATATGTAGACCGGCTAAGCAAGAGGACCCCCATGTTCTATAACTACACATATGCGCCCGAGGACACAGAGGTGAGTGGGGCCTGGCTGGGGTAGCAGCTTCTGCATGGCCCAGCTTCTGAACATAAGGCTTACTTGCTCCCAGGTGCTGCGACCCTACAGCAATGTGTCCAATCTGAAGGTGTGGGATTTCTACACTGAGGAGACGCTGGCTGAGGGGCCCCCTTATGACTGGGAGCTGGCCCAGGGACCCCCTGAGCCTCCAGAAGAGGAACGTCCTGATGGAGGTGCTCCCCAGAGCAGACGCCGTGTAGTATGGCCGTGCTATGACAGCCGCCCTCGAGTCCAGCCTGATGCCATCTCACGTCTGCTGGAGGTGTGCACTGACCCAGACAACAAGGCAACGCCTGTGCATATGTGTGTGTGTGTGTGTCAGGAGTAATCCTTGAGAACTGGGGTGGCTCTGACTTCACCCACCATGTGAACTGCTTACGTATTTGGGATAGTATGTGCTTACATACCTGGGATCTCTGTCTCATGCTAATAGATATTTACAGATAGTGATAAGAAACCATTTGTCAAAAACTCTCAAGAGCCAGGCAGTGGCAGTGCACGCCTTTAATCCTAGCACTTGAGAGGCAGAGGCAGGTGGATTTCTGAGTTCGAGGCCAGCCTGGTCTACAAAGTGAGCTCCAGGACAGCCAAGGCTACACAGAGAAACCCTGTCTCGAAAAACCAAAAAAAAAAAAAAAAAAAAAAACTTCTCAAGACTTGGGATCAGGTTTTTGTTCTTGGCATGTGTGTATCCCTTTACCTCATATATTAATCAACTTTTGTCTCTGGGAGGAAGTACTAGGGATAGGTTAGTTGACAAGGTAGGGAAATTTATTTAGCTTGCAGTTCTGGATGCTCAAGGGAATGTGCTCAGTTCTAGGAAGCGTCTGGGCTGGGTCACATCATGGCAGTCTTCCAGGAAATGTTCTCACTCTTTCCAAGACGCCTTCCCTGTGGCCCAGGGACCTTCCACCAGACCCCACCTCTTAAAGATCCATCACTTCCTACCTAGTTCTGCTACTTGGGGACTAATCTTTCACACGGGTACAGACCTCATCCACACTTGAGTACCTGGCTGCTGTCAGTGTAGGCAGGGTTTCCCCAGGAGCTACTTATCTCTGCTCAGTTGTCTGTCAGGTATGGCCTGCAGTAAATAGTAGCTCTTCTGGGTTCTAGCCCTGGAGTTTAGAGAATCACTTTTGCCTCCAACTTGCCATCTTTTCTGGCCACATCTGCCCAGGAATCAGACTTAAGCAAAGGCAGAGATCCCTTGAAAGAAAAAATGGTCAAATGAGCTGTGGTAGTTGGTGTGCGGTAGCTGAAGCAATGTACAGGGTGACAGATGCTGTCTGTGGCATGGCCTCTTTTAGTGGCTCATCAAAGGGGCTGAGCGGTCAGAAGGGTCTGGGCCTCAGGTCCTAAGTAAGAAGAGGTTTGCATTCCTCTGTGGGGCTATGTTCTCTTCAAGATTCTGTGAACATCGCCTGATGTCCTCATGTGCAAAGTAGGATGTTGATTTGTGCCTCCCAAGCAAGGTAGTAAAGGTGAGAGATGTTTTGATGGCCCAAAGGGTTTATTATCACGTACATCTGTGCCTGTGAGTGGGTAGATTTTGTACAGGGAATGATGGTGTGGAAATCAGAAGAGTTGTCTTGATCTGATGTTATTAGAGTCTCTTAGTTTCCTGTGGCATAAATATATATTTTATTTTTGTTTTACTTTTTTAAAAGAAGTTTAAAAATGAGAGAAAGGCTTTCTATTTCTGCTTCGCTTTGCTTTTCCAGCACTGAGAATTGAACTCACGGCTTTATATATGCTAGGCAGGTGTTCCACCACTGAGCTATAGCTGAAACTTGGTGGTGGTGGTGGCTGGTGCTGTTGTTGTTATTATTATTATTATTTTGAGACAAGATCTAAGTGGTCCTAGCTGGCTACAAGTTGAGATCCTTCTGCCTTAGCCTCCCCAGTAGTTGGGAGTACATACTCTAGGTCTAGCCTCCAATACCTTTTTTTCTTTGAATATCTAGTCTAATACCAGTTCCTTTCAGTCTGAAGGACTTAATATTTCTTGTAATACAGATCTGCTAGCCACACCTTGCCTCAAGCTTTTGTTTTATTATGTCTGAAAATGTCCCCCACCCCTTTGTGGTGGTGCTATAAATGAGTGAATCAGTCCAGGACTTTGTGTGTACACGGAAGTGTTCTCCACTGAGCCATGACCTCTGCCCGCCCCCCACCCGCGTGCTGCATCTTTAAGGTTTTTCGTGTGTGTGTGTGGGGG
>NW_022196893.1:20185765-20208883 GCF_008632895.1 Mastomys coucha | reverse complement strand
GGGGGGGTGGGTGTGTGGGTGTCTGTGGGTGTCTGTGTCTGTGTGTGTGTATGTGTATGTGGCAGGGTCTCACTGTAGCCCAAGTTAACCTGGAACTAGCATTTTTTTCTTAGGCTGGCTTCAAACTCAGTAATCTTTCTGTTTCAACCTTCTAGTTAAAGGCATATGCCATTGTGCTCAGCTATTGTTATCCTTTGAGACACATCTTATGTAGCTAAAGACGGCCTGGAGTTCCTTCCTGATACTTTGGCTTCAACCTTCTAAGTTTTAGGATTACTTTTGTAAACTAGCATGCCCAGCTCTCACTTTTTTTTTTTTTTTTTTCGTTTTATGAGACAGGGTTTCTCTGTATAGCCCCGGCTGTCCTGGAACTCACTCTGTAGACCAGGCTGGCCTCGAACTCAGAAATCCACTTGCCTCTGCCTCCCAAGTGCTGGGAGTAAAGGCGTGAACCGCCACCGCCTGGCTCACTTATTTTTAGGAGATGGGGTGTTGCTGTGTTTCCCTAGGCTGGCCTAGACCTGCTAGTCTCAAGTGATCCTTCTGTTTTAGCCTGCCAGGAAGGTAAAGCTGCACGGGAAACACAGTGCCCAGTTATACCTACCTGCCTCTCTCCGTCTTTCTTTCTTTTTACATGTTTAGTGTTGTTGGATATTAAATCCAGCTTTGTACATGGGAAACAAGTGCTTTCTCTAACCCTGAGCTATACTACACTTAGTCCATGTGTCATTGCTTTTAAAGGGTATTTTCTTTGAATATAGAATTCAGATGTGGCAAGTTTTTTAAATTCAAGCCCCACGCTGAACCCCCATTGATAGAATACTAATTAAACCCACATACAACATTCAGTTTTAAGGTGTCATTATAGAATGCTAACTAAACCCATAGACTACAATCAGTTTTAAGTCATTACATTGTTTCTAGCTTGCAGCATGTTCACCAAAATCAGTGCTCAGTCATATCCTTATGAACTATATAACATCATCTTTTTTTATCTCCTGATATAATATAGCCCTTGTTGGCTTGTAACTCTTAAGTTGTCCTGCATCTGCCTCCTGAGTGCTGGGATTAAAGAAGTGTACCACCTCTGGTCTGGACATATTTTTAAAATGTTTTAAACTACATTTATTTAGTGGGTCTGTGTGTGGGGGGGGGGGTTCAAGGTCAGAGGTCAACTTTTAGGATGCAAGTTCTCTCTTTCTGTCATGTAGGTCCTAAGGATTGTATTTTACTTGACAAGCCTTTACTAACTAAACCAGTATGCCCACTCAGTCTGGATTTTATTTTATTTTATTTTTTTTCGAGACAGGGTTTCTCTGTGTAGCCCTGGCTATCCTGGAACTCACTCTGTAGACCAGGCTGGCCTCGAACTCAGAAATCTGCCTGCCTCTGCATCCCGAGTGCTGAGATTAAAGGCGTACACCACCACTGCCCCGCTCAGTCTGGATTTTTGTTTTGTTGTTGTTTGTTTTTTTTTAAATATTTTTAAATTAAAAAATTCTTTATGTGTATGCATGTTGTGCCTGCATATATGTATATGTACTGCATACACATCTGGGACCTACAAAGGTCAGAAAAGGGTTATATCCCCAGAAACTACAGATAGATATGACTACCATGTGGATGCCAGGCATCAAACCCAGCTCCTCTGCAAGAATAAGTGCTATAACTGCTGAGCTGTCTTTCCAGCCTCTGGATCATCTTTTGCTCACCAATTCTCCCCAGGAGCTGCAGCGATTAGAGACAGAGCTAGGTCGACCTTCTGAACGCTGGAAAGACACCTGGGACCGGGTGAAGGCTGCTCACCGCCTTGAAGGCCGGCAAGATGGACGTGTAAGTGGGTGGGTGGTCGGCTGGGCTGAGGAATACCTGGTATGTGTGTTGCCGGGAGATGGAGGCTAATCAGCCTTGATATTAATCCCACTCTGCTTTTTGCAGGGTACCCCTAGCTCACTGCTGGTGTCAGCTGTGCCCCACCACCGCCGCTCGCTAGGTGTCTATCTACAGGAGGGGCCTGTTGGCTCTACTCTTAGCCTCAGCCTGGACAGTGACCAGAGCAGTGGCTCAACCACATCCAGCTCTCGTCAGGCTGCCCGGCGGAGCACCAGCACACTGTACAGCCAGTTCCAGACATCTGAGAGTGAGAACAGGTGAGAGGCACAGCCTACTGCTACCTCTGCACTGGGAACTGGGACCTGTGCATGACTCTCAAGTGGAGTTAGGATCTTTGAGGAGTTCAGTATTTTCTGTAGGTAAAAGGACTTGCAAAAGCTGAACAATTGCCTAAGCATAGGCCAGCATCAAAAGAGGTTTGGGTTGTAGACCTGGTGACTGTAACAGGTCTGAAATGGAGCCAGGAGGTACACGTAGGACAGTCACTAGATGAAATTCGGCCAGACAGGATCCATCCTTCCTGACCCTTGAGAGGCCATTTTAGTCTGGTTGCTCCCACAGATTTGACTGCTAAGTTCCTCTTCCTCTCTAGGGTGTCTGTGTCATATGGGACTACCTCCCAGATACGGTGTTTGGGACCCAGTGTCTGACACACAGAGGGACTGACCCTTTATCTAATTTCTAAGGGTGGTCTTCCACCTAATAGCTAACCTGGCTTTGGTTCTGGTACAAATGCAGGTCCTATGAGGGCACCCTGTACAAGAAGGGGGCCTTCATGAAGCCCTGGAAAGCCCGTTGGTTTGTCCTAGACAAGACCAAGCACCAGGTGAGTGGTGGTACAGGGACAAGGGAAACAGAAGACAGGCCTGTCTTGACTCTGCGCATCTTTTCATCCTCACCCCAGCTGCGTTACTATGACCACCGAGTGGACACAGAATGCAAGGGTGTCATTGACCTGGCAGAGGTGGAAGCTGTGGCACCTGGCACACCCACTATAGGTGCCCCTAAGACTGTGGATGAGAAGGCCTTCTTTGATGTGAGCCTCTGTCAAGGGGTGGGGAATACCTGGGGCCAGGGGCTTGGAGTTGTAGGGCATGAAGTCAGTAACCCGCTCTTCCCAGGTGAAGACAACACGTCGAGTTTACAACTTCTGTGCCCAGGATGTGCCCTCAGCCCAGCAGTGGGTGGACCGGATCCAGAGCTGCCTGTCGGATGCCTGACCCCTCCCGGCCCTGCCCGGGCTGCTCTGCTTCCAGTCGTTACAGACCACTAGGGGTGGGCAGGGCCGCCCCGGCCATGTTTACAGCCCCGGCCCTCGACAGTATTTGAGGCCCTGAGCCCCCCAGCACTTGTGTGTACAGCCCCCGCCCCGCCCCACCTGGCCAGCTCTAACTTATTGTGGTGTCATGGCTGAGCCGTTTAGGGACGCGGCCATGGTACAGCCCTGCCCAGGGCTTGTAAATAGCCCTCCCTACCCAGCCCATCAGTGTGCTGGCCCTGGCCGGCTGGCTGTGCTAAGTTGTTTCTAGAACCAGAGTCTATATAAAGAGAGAACTAACGACATACTTGTGTGCCTGCATCAGCAATGTGAGCTGTGAATCTGCCCAGAGGGGCTCCTTTGTCTCAACCCTGGGGTCTTCTGAGTGGGTAGTGGGTTGCTATCTTTTTTAAATGCCTTTTCTGGAACCTGAGCCCATCTTCCTCCAAGATCCCTGGCCATGAGCAGCTTTGCACAGAAAGGGGACTTCCTGCAGCCAAGGAAGGACTTTTTAAATCCTTGCTTAGCACTCAGCCAACCATCTTCCCCAAGCCTCCATGCCAGAGAAAGCCCCATCTTTCCAACCCAGATCACTCTGGAACATTAGTTCAAATCAAGGATGCTGCAGGGTGTTGTAGAGGGAGTGAAAGACCTTGGCAAAGGACAAAGGTCATAGGCCCTGGACAGAAAGGAGCATGGGCTCTTAGGAAAAAAGGCTCTCCAGCAGGGAAGCTAGGATGGGGGTGTGGCTTAGTGACGGGGCAACACCCAGAGTGGTCATGGGTCCTAGGCTGTCTACACCCACTCCTCCTCCTTCCCTGGGGTTACATTTGTGTTGTGATTTTTTTTGTTGCTGGGCTAGTTACTGTTGTCGAACCTCACCAGGCTAGACTTCATTGGCTGTATACTGTTAATCAGGACTGGCCCAGAGAGGTATGAGTGCTGGAGACATTGGAGAACGTCTCAGGGCGTTTGTTGGTGTTGAGGGCTAGCCACTGGAAATCTGGGCCCTGCCTGGCTCTTTAAGGTGGAGGGTGAGCAGCAGCAGGTACAAAAGAGGCAGATCCAGTGGAGATGCCAGAGGGGTGACTTTCTGTGGTGGGGGGTGACTGAACCTCCATCAGCTCTGCTACTCTGTCATCATAATTTCTGGTCCTCACAACCGGACATGGGATAACCTTAGATCTTTCCTGAACTCTGATTCAGGAAACCCATCAGGACAGACTCTGGGAAGGAGAGTCCTGCCCTCCACATTTCAGTGTTGAGTCAAGAGCTGGGGAAGTGGCTGAGGCACCTTACTGAGCAAAAAGGTGAATGCTGGCAGAGGCCCAGGGCAGAACCACAGGACCCAATGAAGGAAGCAGAGGAGCTGCTGAGAGGGAGGGGTATGTCCCTTGGGGCTGGCTCACTTCTAGAGGGATACACCTCCTGTATACTTCTCAGGATGGGCCCTGGGGTTGGGTGGGGCAAGCCTTCACAAAATGGGTGTCACTGGTTTGACTGTTAGGTAGAGCTTTTCATTTCTGTCTCAACATGAGTCCCAACTGCTGAGAATGAGCCCAGGGATAGCAAAGGTGTCCACACAGGCAGGGGCTCGGCATCTGCAGTCTAACAATAACACACAGTTTTTCAGTAAGAATGATACTTTTTATTGGGGGTTGGATGCCCTGTCAGAAGGTCAGAACATTACAAAAAAAAAAAAAAAAAAAAAAAAAAAAAAAAAACAAACATAGACTTTTTTTAGACTCTTCCTGGACAATATGGGCCCACCCTGTCTCTAAGCCTCCCAGTGATCTTCTGTGTCCACTCTTACTTATCTGATGCAGCTCCAACACCCACCCAAGTGTGCCAGTCTGCCCTGCTGAGCACAGAGACAACTCCATCAGGTCCAGAGGGTCTTTTGTTTTTAAGGCAGTCAAAATTTGTAGCCTGATTCAATGCCAGCTCCCAGGAGCCTCTGGGCAGCTAGAACTGGGGTTTGACCTCATGTGGCCAAACTAGTGCCAGACCCCCCATGTATTATTATTAGTGGGGACCAGGTCTCTCCAACTCGGGCCTTTACATCTGCCCTGAGCCAAGAGAGACCCTGTACTGTAGCTGGGTACAAAGTGCAAAAAACAGCTTTTCCTCCATGTTAAAAAATACAGATGAAACCAGAGCCTGGAGACCCTCACCCTCCTGCCCATCTGATGGCACTGGCACCGTAAAGTCTTGTTCCCTCCCCAACTCCTGCAGGTAGAATCTGCATGTCAAAGATCTCATTGCCATACCAAGACCTGGACTGGGAGTGGCCAGGTACATCCTGTCTTCTAACAGGACCAAGGGCAGGCCAGAGAGATATGAGTTGGGTCATCCAACTGGTTCCACTGCCAGCTTTACCAAATGCAGCATTTATTTTAAAGTTAAATAAAAAAAAAAAAATTGCATCACCAGGTAGTTTTCTTGATTAAAGAAGCAGCCTGACCAGGGCGGGCCATAGCTGGGTGGCAGCAGTTACACGGGACCATTTAAGGCAGCTCCTTCTGGCAGGGCATCTGTCTTCCTGCATAAATGGGGGAAGAGGCAGAGTTGCACCATGTGAGCTTCTGGGATTCATCCAATCCCATCCTACCCTCTTCGGCCAGTCTACTCACCTGTCCTTTGTCATTGTCCCCAGGTTGGCAACTATGGCTGGGGATGCTGTGGTTACTGCCATGATCGGTCCTGGGGGGACTGCAGTAGCCACTGAGGAAGAGACCACTATGGTGGCCGTGGGAGAGCCTGCCTTGCTGGGTGCTATGGTAGCCACGGCAGGACTGATGGTCACTTCTGAAGGTGCAGGGCAGGCAGGGGCTAACACGGTACTGTGAGGACACTCAGCCCTGTGTGGCAGACAGGCTCCAGTTACGGGTGCCCCTACCTCACTGCTGCCTACCTCAGCTACCCAACAACCAGCAAAGGGCCTACAAGGAACGCACACAGCTCTTTTCTGCTTCTATCTTCTGTGGGGTGGCTACACTGAGTTTGAGGCCAGCCTGACCTACATAGAGAGTTCTAGGCCAGCCAGGGCTATAAAGTGAGACCTGTGTTTGCAAAAAAGTGGGGGTGAGTGGGAGGGATTATATAAGGACTGAGGGCTTTCATACCCAAGGCTAGCCTAATTTAGCCTAACCACAAGTAGCAGATGGATCCTACAGAACAAAGATGCCTAGCTCTGTCCCAGGGAGGGATTCTCAGATGAGATTCAGGACAAACAGGGAGGGAGGAAGTTGTAAAGGCTGAATAAAATTTGGCAGTGGTTCAGCTACCTAGCAAGTTTTGAGAATGGCTTTGTAAAGGGTTTACTTTGTCTTTTTGCAGCAGGGTTAAAGTATTTCTCTAGGAAGGATTTAGGAAAGGAGGATGAAGGTTTTACAAATCTAGACTTTTAAGGCAGGCTGTTAGTTGGATGTGCTGGTCTTCCTCGGTAATGTGATCACTAAAGCGATGGAGTCGGGAGGGCTGTGAATTGAGGCCATCCGCCAACACAGCAGGACTCGAAAACAAGCCTGTGTGCTCTCCACCCAAGGGACTCCAGTCTAGGCTTTTCTTCATAGTTAATTTATCGCATCTGAATCAGTAACCATGTGGACCCTTCTCCAAGTCTTGGCTCTACTCTTTTGCTTTTCTACAAGTCCTTTAGATGCATAGTGTTGTTGGTTTTAGGGGCAATATCCTGCCTGTAGTTCCTAGAACACAGAGCCAGGGCCTCATGAGTTTTGGACATGAGCAGCCAGGGGCTGTGGGTACAGAGTATGAGACTTTTGAGTCCCAGCTACAAACAGTAGTTCTGAACCTGTGGGCTGTGACCCTTTAAAATCATGTTCACAGTACCAAAGTTCCAGTTGTGAAGTAGCAACGCAAATAATGTGGTGATTGGGATCACCACAGCATGAGAAACTGTATTAAAGGTCACACAATAGGAAGGTTAGGGACCCCTGTGTTACACCAACCATGGATTCCAGCTGTTGGATCTCCACGCTTAGCTGAGGAAAACCTTGAAGTCAATATCAGAGGACTCTCCAGAAGTGCGCAGGGCCTACCTGCTTGGGAGGAAGAGTAGGCAGGGCTGGTAGGACCCTGAGCCTGAATGCATGATAGTGAACCTGTGCTAGGCAGTCTCTCTGCTGCCCACTGTGTCAAGAACAACCTGTGTCTGGTACATTCCAGACTTGGACGTGTAGGCAGGGACAAGACCAAAAAGCCTACAGATGATACTCATACAGGAGTAGATGCAAAATCCAAAACAAAATACACAAAAAACCCACATGGGCCTAAGGTCAAGAGCCTTGTGAGATTAGTACCTTGTCCTCTGGTAGGGGCCGGCCCTGAGACTGCTCTACTGCACCCTGAACAGGGCCTTTGTACTGGCCAGAGCCATAAGTTTGCCCTGTAAAAAGTTAAGGGCAACCCTAGACACCAAGGAGGTTAGCCAGTCCCCGAGCCTGAAAACCAGGTATTCTCTGTAACTGGCCTCTGTAGTGGGGACTGTCCTTCCAAGTTTCTGGGGAGCTCTTGGGACACCCAGGTTCTATTTCCTATTCTGAAACACTAAACTATACACTGTTGTCTAAGAAGTCCAGCCCTCCAGTCCAGCCTTCCCCCTTGGTAAAGAGGCATTGTTTTTTCTAGAGACAGCTTCACAGGATCATAAGCCATGGGGCAGCAGCAAGGAATTCCAGTCTGGTCTCCACTTGTTCTCAGAGAGCTGAAATCTGGCCACTGAGCCCTGTTCTCAGTGGTTACAAAGCCAGTGACTTATGGCCCTCAGCTCAGAAGCCATGCAATGTTCACTGGGCCCCCCAGGAAAACTTGCCACTCCCTTCACACCTGCCAACAGCAGCCTCCACTGTCCTTGGTGGAGGGGAGGCCTTTCCAGTATGGCCTGTGCACACGGCTTCCATAGCACCCGCTGCCTTCTCATCTTCTTCACTGTCAGATCCCCCAGAGGAGCTGCTGTCAGAGGCTACCAGTGGGGCCTTCCTAGTGACACACACATTCCAGGCACAAGGCGAGGTAGGACCAACTGCAAAAGAAGAAACCCTGTGATATTTGTGAGGGCAGAGAAGCCTGAGAACACAGCTACCATGGCCACAGGGACCCCAGATTGGCATGAGTCAGTGTAAGAGATGAGAGGCAGAAATAGTTTATGTTGGCTTCCTGAGTGTTACACACGTGTATCTGCATGTTCGCAGGAACCACATGGACTGCTATGTACCTTCCATGTGGTCTGCCCCACTACTCCACAAGATAGGAGTCATGTGTGCTCTTCTCAGTGGAGGAAACATGGGCTCAGAGAAGTCACTTTAAACCTAATGCCCAGGAAGGACATGTCAGGAGTGTTGCCTGAACTTTCAGGCCAAGGACTTTTTGGTCAAATTCCTTATCGGCTTCCCAGCAGGGACTCACCTACAAAACTTAACAATGTGACTCAAGGATGCAGGTGGGTTGTAAAGTACAGGCCTGGGCCTAGGGCCTGATTGGATCTGGCTCTGAGGGCATCCTAATGGGCGTGTTGTCCTGCCCTGTACCCCTAAAGCTCTACGTGTATTGTACAGTGAACAGTTCATGACAACTCCAATCCAAGTATGTAAGGAACCCAAGACCACAAAGACATAGCCACACCTGGGGCCATGACCATTTCCCACCTTCTCAATGGGGCCTAGCCTGCAAACTAGTCAAGGCAGTTGTCTGAGCTGCTACTACTCACAGGCTTTCTCTGGGCCTGGACTCTGGCCACCCTCGGCATTGTTGTGGTCCATGTCCACAGGAGAGCTGCACCGGGGCCCTGTCTCAGAGCTAGAAAAGAAGATGAGGACGTGTTGAGTCCACTGGGCAACACTAGTCCTGACACCCAACAGGCATGATTCCATTTCTGATGTTTGTTACCAGCAGAAAGGCTGGAAGTCGGTGAATTTAGCCCAGCCTTTCTCCTCTGCAACTGAAGAACCAGCCGCCCATGCACTAGAACCCACATCCCTCGCAGCTCCTGGGGCTGCAGACAGCGGGTTCACTGGCTCATCAAACACTGCTGTCCATGTAGTACCTGCCAGAAGGAGATGCAGCAGTCAAGAGTAGGCAGGCCTAGTGTGTGATAGACAAGGGAGAAGCAGCACCATAGAGATAGGTAGAGGGGGCAGCAGAGCTGAACAGAAATGCAAGATGCTCCCAATTAGGAAACCACAGAAGAGCCCTCTCTGTCTCAAGTGTCAGAGATGGCAGGACTCCCCAGTAGTGCCTACAGGGTTCCTCAAACCCGGGAACACCTGTGTGTAAGGGCCCCTATAAATCACGTTGGAAAGGGTCCTGTAAATTACCCATGCAACAGAGGGCATGGGTATCAGTAATGCTCATGTGGGCATCAGTTCTTGCTGGTGTGGTGCCTCATGGGATACCTGTGAAGCCCCATCTGTCCTCCAGTAAGACTGATGGTACAAAGTAGGTACCATCTCACCTATCCCAACCCAGGTCCCAGCAGGCACTCTGCTCTCTCTCTCTGATGTCAGCATGGGTGGGCCCTACTGTGGGTGTTCCTGCCCTTGCAGCTTCTTGTCAGCCCCAGCTAGGGTGCTGACAACTCCTAACAGAAAGCTGGCTTCTTGCCCATGTCCTGAGTATCTAAGCACCCAGAGCAGATAAAAGGGGTCTCTAAGGGTAGTATATGGGTAGATGCTCCTGAGTACATCTGAGAGATGGCAAAGAGCAACATACAGGTTACATGGGGTTTCCCTTCCCTAGCAAAGACAATGGATACCAGCTGTGCAGGTGCAGATGTATGCAGGCACTGCAACACAAGGGAGTAAGAGCACCTGGCTCTTGATTCAGTGCTGAGTGGAACCCATGGTGGTCAGACCTCCCAGAACATTTCATGAAACCATGTGTAGATGGGGAAGTAGGTCATCAACTGCTGGAAAAAGTGGCTCCAAAGGGGGTCCCTCAGTCAAGTCACCACACCCTGTCCTCAGGACTCATGTCTCTTGTACAGCCTTCAGGTCCTACCTGCTGAATCACTCTCTGAGCGAGGACATTCTTTCTGTGTAGGAGATGAAGGAGCGGCCAATCCAGGCACATTCCTAGCTACTGCTGAGCCAGTCTTCCTGTCCTGGCCTCCATGCTCCAAGGCATTCTTTGAGTAGTTATCCGATACATGAGGGGCTCCAAACCTGGGCAGACATAAAGGCAGCAGATGTTTGGTGAGCCTTGGTTAGATGCCCAATGCTGGAGAACCTGTGATGGCTCAGGAATTGGGACCAGGGTTGGGTACAGGGTGTCCAGAATAAGCATTACTTGGCTCTCAGTTTCTGCTCTGGTCTCTGCCAAAAGGGCCACTGCCCCTGTAGGTGTCTGAGCACTTTTAACAGTGGCTGGACATCCAGTGCTTAATCTTATGCCTGCTCCCTACTGGTGGAGGCTTTGGGAGAATGCGTGACCCACACCTGGCTCTGGCCATCACCCGGGCAGTGCATCGAGTCTCTTCATCTTCCCAAATGTCCTCCTCTTCATCATCATCGAAAGGCTGGATCCGATCACTACAACAGGCTTCAAACAGAGCTGCACTGGGCTGTGAGACAGAATGAGGAGCTGTTTTCTGGAGAATCTGGTCCCAAAGAACTCCAGAGGGGCTAGCTCACAGAACATGGCTGACAGACAATGTGGGAGGAGGCAAGGAGGGAAGCTCTACTCCCAACTCCCATGGAGGGGAGCCTCCCAGTCCTGACACATAAACATACTGGCCAGGGCCCCATAGTCCCATCCACCTGTGACAAGGACCAAGTTGTGGGAACTGCCTAAACTATCTGAGCAGTGTAATCGAGTGCTGCTATGCCCTGCAGCCCTGCAGCCCTGCAGTGGCCCCCGTCACTCACACTGTCCTCATCGGCTTCAATGTTGAAGTTGATCTCTGCAATCCGGTCAAATGGGGCACTGCAAGAACAAGGTCCCTCAGTACCGCCTGTGCTCCAGCAGGCCTGGGCCCTCAGGCAGTAGGTGGGACACTTGCTAGCTTCTCAGGGACAGTGGACCTCATTCCTGCCAAGATCATGTGGAGCTGCTTCTATGGTGCTGTTGCTTAGGCAAGTGCTAGCCTAGATCCTGAGCTTTCATGTGGCTCTACTCACTTGATGTTGTCATCTTGGTCTGCAAACTCCTCATCATTGAAGCCAAACTGATCCACAAAGTTTGCTGTCATCTGCTGGATCTGGTACTCAGAGAAGGCCTGGGAGGAGAGGGTGCTGCTATGGAACAAACTATGGCCTAGTGGCTGCTCCTTGGAGCCCACTCCATTGCTCAGGAGCCTCTTGAGAAGCAGGCAGTGAGTTTTCCCAGAGGTTGAATGTTCACAGTGGTTGAGCAGTTGCATACAGAAGAGCACCTCCTTAGTCAGCTTTCAAGCTTAGTGTCCCCAGGAGTCTCACAAGATAATATGACTTTGGGGGTACTCTCCCAGGCCCCCCTCTCCCAAGGATGTGCTTGGAGATGAGTTACTTTTCTCTTTTGCTATGCAATGTCACAGGAACTAAGCACTACCAAGGACACAGGCTCCAGAAGGGCCCGGCAGGGTGCGGAGTGCCGGCCATGCCCTCACCTGCTGAAGGGACAGCTCGTTAGGGAAAGTCCCCTCAATGTCCTCGTCCTCACTTGAGGAGTGAAGGTGGTGAGTGCTCACCTAAAACACAGGCCAGATGGGGTGGGCATGTGAGCTAGCCAGGCCTCACCCAGAGTCCCAGGCCCCACCCAGCCCAGCCTAAGTCTCCCCCTCCCCAAACCCTCCCACACCACCAATCCCGACACCTGTAGGCCTGTGCGGCTTACTGCAAGGAAATGCCAAGTGAGGCCAAAGCCTCATGAAAGAAAGCCCAGCCTCCCTGGTCCAGGTAATGCCCTGGAACCCAAGCAGAGTCCTTCACAAATAAGCCATAGCTCTGGAGAGAGGAGATCAAGAAGGATAACACTAGCTTTGCAAAGAGATTCTCGGAGCCAGCTCTGCTGTGACACAGCAAGGGTATGTAACAGACTGCAGGCCAGAGTGAACTAAATGTCCAGTCCTGCCCTTGCGATTTCCTCCTCCACCTGTGCTGCAGAGTGGTGCATATGGGACTGTCAGTGGTCACCATGGAAGGAGCCCCAGCTTCCTCACCAGGTCCACAGTGTTCCTGCGGTTGGTCTCCATCAGCGTCTCTTCCACAAAGCTCTCCCAGCGTCCACGGCAATCTGCAGGGAGTCCTGCAAGGCAAGTGCTACTCATAAGTCCTTATGAGTACCCTCAGAAGTATGGGACTTACGAGTCCCAGGGTAGGGCACTCAGCAGCCCTAGCAGGCAAAGGCTGGTCCAGAGGGGGACAAGTTATGCTTCTACGATCCATCCACTCAAGACAAACAGGAGCTGCTGATAGGAAGTAAGCCCGTATAGCAAAGTGGGAGGGCTAATGTCCTGCAGGGCCTTAGGCTACAGCAACTCTGAGCAGGGCAATGTTCAGCTTGTTCTACAGAGACCTCAGGGGGCACGGGAGTTCTGTTTTATGTTTTTTGAGACATGATTTCACCATGTAACTCTGGCTGTCCTGGAACTCATTATGTAGACCAGGCAAGCCTCAAACTCCTAAAGATCTCCCTATCTCTGCCTCCAGAGTACTGGGATTAGAAGTATATGTCATCAGGCCTGGTCTGAAACTGCCTGCTGGTACATATGCATACCCTAAGCAAGCACCTTCCTACTGCAGCCCTTCTAGGCCTGGAGTGTGGAAAACTACAGACTATGCCTGATCTAGCAACAAGAGCCTCCTGCTCATCCCTCACCTCCCAAAACTGGGCTCCAAGCCCATTTGTTTTTCCCTTGGAGCAGCAAGAGAAGTCACCCCAGCTTGCTCACTGTTCTGCCCTGCTGCCGACTCATCACATGTGATGATGGACCAGCAAGCTTGACTTCACCAGACTGGTGAAGTATAACTAGGAAGAAGGTAGACAGGCAAGTGGCCTCCAAGATACCACAAAGAAAAAAATTTCTCTGGTCCTAAGTCCTGGGGAGGACAACCTGGAGTTTCCTTAACTCATACTTGTTGGGGAGGTATTACATAAGGGAACCGTGCACAGAGCAGTAGCACCATGTCTGAGGGTGGAAGCTCTGCTTGGGGTAAGAGTTCAGGGTTCCAGGTCTTGCTGCTCTTAGGGGACAGAATATCACCTACACTCATGGCCTCCTGATATGAAAACTAGGAAGGCCCTCTAAGTTGTGTGAGTTGAAAACATGGCAGGAAGGTGAGTCAGGACCTCTAGCACAGGCATAGCTCTGGAAAGCCCGTGAGCACTAGGGAGCCTGGTGACTGCTCATGGTTGCTAAGCCCAACACTGGAGTCATGAATTATCCTTGGCAGGCTGAGTCTCTTAAACTCAGATCTCTGCTCCATGAGGAGGACACCCAGCCTACCCTGAGAAGATGACAAAGAAGGCTGCATGGTTTGACCTATACCAGTGTAGTTGTCACTCCTGAGGACACAGGGCAAAGGGCGGGGAGCATAGTGGGCACACCTCGGATGACTTCACTGATGTGGGTCTGCACTGGGCCCTGCTCCAGGTTCTGGACAACTGCGTTGGCGATCCTTGTGAGGTGGCCCATATTCCCACGTCTCATACCACCTGCTGCCCTGAAAGTGAAATAATCTATTAAGGAGGTCATTCAGTCCAGGTTTTGACCAACTTCTTGCTGGGAGAGCCAAATGACAGGCTTTCTGAAGGTCATCTCCACTGTCACCTGTCACCTAGGCCTTTGACTACTTTGCAGTTGTCACTCCAAGGTAAATTCTAGGGGCAGAACCTAAGCAGTCAGTACCTGACCAACAGCCTCAGCTCTAGGACCCTGATGACTACCAAGCATCCGCTATGCATAAGTTCAGCCACACCTCCCCCAGCAGACCAAGACACACTAATGAGACTGCTTACTCCGTGGCCCAGTTATGGACATGAAGATGGAAGCAGAAAGCTCAGTGCTGGCCCAAGCTCCACAGAGGCAGCAGTGACGGTGGCACAGCTTGCACTGGGCACACTGCTTCTGGGATACCGTCACTGTTGGAGCTGGCTAGGACTCCACACCAAGTGAGCTGCTCTAACCTCTACTGTGCACCTCACAGGGCCTGGGTGGCAGTTCCACAACTGTACTCACACGCCTTTGGGCTCCCATGAGCTCTGCTCAACAATGCTTAGAGCCCACCTGTTTTCAGAGCACAACAAATGAATGAGGGGTGGCCATCAAGCCCTGAGAAACAACAGAGCATTGCTTCTGAGTGGAGGGAAGGCTCAGACAGAAGCTGTAGAAAAGCTAACATGCATCCCTGTGCACAAGAGCCAACAACGTATGCTCCAAGTTTAGTAAAAGCAAGAATGGTTACAGCTGGGGCTGGAAAAATGGCTTATCAGTAAAAAACACTGGCTGCTCTTCCAGAGAACCTGGGTTTGAATCCTAGCACTCACATGGCAGCTCACAACCATCAGTAACTCCAGTTCTAGGGGATCCAGTGCCATCATCTGGCCTCTGAGAGTAACAGGCATATACCCATAGTGTACAAACATGCATGAGGCAAAACACTCACACATAAAGTAATACATTTAAGAGAAAAAAAGAAAAGAATGGTTGTAGCCAGCACGTGAGAAGCTGAGGCAGCAGCATCAGAAGTTCTAGGCCAGCCTGGGCTATACTCTTAGACTGTTTCAAAAAACCAAAACATTGGCTGGTTGGAGTGGCACATGCCTTTAATCCCAGCATTCATTTGGGAGGAAATAGCAGGCTCCTCATGATCTCTGAGTTTTAGGTTTGGTTATGTGGTGAATTCCAGGATAGCCAGGGCTACATAATGAGACCCCGTCACACACACACACACACACACACACACACACACACACACACAGACACCAAAAACCAAAAACAAACCCCACAAGTGCACAAAGTACAAGCAAGACAAGTGGGAAGGGGTCACTTACCTACCATTGTGTGGCCTGGCCATTTATCACTCAATATGCCACACCCCTCCATTCCTCCCTGCATCCTCCTGCCTGAGCAGCCCTTACTGCTGTATACCCAGTAGCAAGATCCCTTCTAGAATAGTCCCAGGAACATATCTACATTAGAATTGCTGATGCCTAACAAGGAGCCTGGGGTCTTGCAGTGCCCAACATCCTGGTAAGATGCATCTCTCATTGGCCAGGAGGGTTCCTCAGAGTCCTTACTGTGTGTGGTCATTGGCTTCCCAGGCTTCCAGTATCCTCTGGACCAGGCAGCACTTCTGGAACAGCTGTGAGAGCAGAGTGGCAAGCAGTGTGAGAGGGAGGCCACAGTTCACACTGCCTCCTAGGTGCTGCAGGCAGTGAACTGGCAAACCAGCACTCAAGACCCTGTGGCAATAACATCACTGATGCACAAGGGCTCCAAGTCTCAAGTTACTGAACGGCCTGAGAATGAAGACTAGTACGTATAGTAAAGGCACTCTCTGCTCCTCCGACATGCTACAATGACTTCTGCCTCCCCTCCTCCTAAGGGCCTCCACCTGGACCTCTGAGCACTCTCCCACCAGCTCTCTGGGGCCTCTAACATTTTCTGCACCCCGCCCCCCAGCTATTTTCTTGGATGTTTGTTACAGACCCATATTCATACCTCCATGTCACTATCCAGGGTCCCTGTTGGTCTACATGGCCTCTGAATAACACTCCCTGTGCCCAGGTAGCTCTTGCCATTATAATTGCATGTCTCATGGCTGGGCCATAAACTGTGGGCCAGACTACATGCATCTTCTCCAGTATTAGCTCCTGCTAGGTTTGTTCACAGGTCCCCAAGCAAGTAGCACTGAGACGTTCTAAATCCAATCACGCACTGCTGTCTACGAGGCATTTGAACAGAGACCCAGGTACCCTCTCCCAAACCTCTGCCCTCCTGTCAGCCCATATGGTCCAGAATGTTCTTTCTCACTTTAGAAGTGGACAGCAGTCACAGTGGGTCTCAGCTCAGGTACAGCTTATGCCCCCAAGCTGCTTCCCCCTCTTCTTCCCTGGCAGACATTCATTAGGGCTGCTCTCTACCAGGGACAGTATTAAATGCTGATGTCAAAGAGATTGAGCTGCAGGCTCTAACCCCAGGGTGACCTACACAGGGGAAGGGACAAGGTGACAACTGTGATCATTCTCTGGAGAATAAGGGAAGTTACAGAGAAAGCTGGTGTACCTAGCTTTGAGGTCTAAAGTTGCAGAAAGCTTTCTGATGAGAACTTAAGTTTTCCTTTCTGCGTTAGTTATAAAGATGGATTGAGCAGAGCAGAGGCCACTTGTGGGCACATCCATGGGGGGGGTTGCAGTATCCAGGTAGCTGCCTACCCAGACACAACCCACAACCACTGGATCATCTTTGCAAGCAATGCCTTGCCTTCTCTTCTCCATCACCAACTGAATGTTTCTTTACAATTTTGTGTTTTTAGGGGTCAAAGACGGCAGCACCTCTGACCCATGTGAGGGTTAGGAGATAACACACCTGAGCCTGGGAAGTGCTGGCTGCAGGTGGCACAACCCCACATGGCCTGGACTTACATGGGTCACCATGGTGTTCTCAGGAGGGCTGGTGATGGATGGGGCGGTCTCCAGCTTCCCATTCCCATCTCCACTCCCCTGCAGAGGCTCCACCTTGCCATCGGATCCACTAGCTTCTGCCTGCTCCTCCCGAGCAGCATGGGAAAGAATAGCGGCTATGCATAGTTCCACTTGGAAGTGCAAAAAGTTATTCCAGGTGTACTTAAAAAACAAGTCCTGAGTAAACAGAGGACAGAAGACAGTCTTGAGATGAGTCTGCTCCAAACAGCTGAACTGTAAAGAGGAAAGCACTCGCAGAGCTTCACCTGCTCACTTCACCAGAGTGCAGTCGCTGCTGTGCTTCTCTGAGGCCCATTCTCACTTAGGAAGTTTACTCCGACTGACGCCCTCTTGCTTGCTACTCTGTGTGTGTCTCAATGACCTCCCTCTTATCCAAGCAATTGCCTTCTACTTTCTGTGGATTTATTCTTTGTTCTTTAAATTAGAAGCTTACCTAATTTGGAGTATTTTTTTTCTTTTATGGTGTCTTTATTTTCCTATAAAATTTATACTCTACACTTTATATATTTTACTATACAGTATTCTTAAAATTATTATTCAACTCTAGGCATTTAAATTTCCCTTCATTATTTTGTCTCTAAGCAGGGAGTAACCAGAGCTAAACTTGGGACTCCCCGCAAGGTGAGTGACATACATCTCCTCCATATGGACAAGAGACTGCAGTATGGCAGGCACCCCTCAAAGACTGGAACTGGAATATCACTGACAAAGTCCAAGCAAGGAGAAGTCTTGGGTCTCCTCTGGAACACAGAGGATTAAAAATACCATCTCCTACAAAGCCTTTTCCAGACCAAGTCAGGAGAGGAGGGAAGGCACCCTGAGGCCACAGCTCCTGACCTTCCTACTACTGCTGTGTCCCACAGATGGGGCAGGGGCGGGAGCAGGGAGGAGGGTGTTGTTACAGCAGCCTACAGTCCCAGGCCTAGCTACACACAAAAGGAAATGTGCTAGGTAGAGAGGTGGGGTATAATTCTGGGCCCCTTCGTTATACCAAAGATTACATAAGCTGAGAAGTCATCTGTTTGACTTCTCTGAACAAAACAGAAAAACCCACAATCCCTTTCTGAGTGTGCACTGTACCCAGTTAATCCCAGCACTCTGAGTGTGTGCTGCACCCCATTAATCCCAGCACTTGGGAGGCAGAAGCAGGATGTCTCTGTGAGTTCAAAGCCAGCATAGTCTACATAGCAAGTTCCAGGCCATCTAAGGCTACATAGTGATACCCCATCTCAAAGACACCCCCCCAAAAAACATTCTAAAGAGTTCACATAAACCATTAGAGGTAAGAAATTATTCATAATTCACTAATATTGTAGGATGCAAAGTCAACATACACACACACACACAAAATTGCATTCCTACACAGGAACAATAACCAGCTCAAAAACGAAACCAATACTTTGATGTAATACATGACAACATTCAAAAGAATAAAATCTTTGAGAGTAAACTAATGGGGCAAACAAGCCAACTAACCAACCAAAAAAACAAAACAAAAAGAAACGAAAAAAATCCAGTGTACCCAAAACTACAAAACACGCTGACAGAACTGAAGACCAGATTCATCTATTTATTTATTTTTGACACTAGGAGTTGAAGGGTTTTGCTGGGGTTTGTTTTCTTTGTTTTTTGTTGTTGTTTTATTTTATTCTTATTTATTTTTTAAAATTTCTACAGGTGTTGGGCTTACACATATGTCCTTGGAAGCCAGAAGAGGGTATCAGATTTCCTGGGCCTGGAGTTAAAGATGGCTGTGAGCTACCGTATCAGGTCCTCTGGAAGAATAGCCATTGCTTGAGTGTGAACAGGACTCTGTACATTATCCAAGGACTCTGTCACTAAGCTATAGATCCTTAGTCCCAGAGAAGATCTATTTAAACAAGTGGGGAAACCACTGATATTTTCTTAATTGATGTTACATTGTATGATAAAGAAATAGAGGAAAGAACACAAATATCTACACAAACACATTCTTACAAAATATGGCAGAAACATGTCAATTATAATCCTTATTTCTGTGACTGGTCATGTGGCCTTAGTTGGTATTTCTAACTACCTTCTATAGTGAGAAATTTGGCTTTTTAAAAATCCCACAGAAATATTCTAAGAATGTGTTTTGCTGGGCAGTGGTGGTGCATGCCTTTAATCCCAGCACTTGGGAGGCAGAGGCAGGTGGATTTCAGAGTTCGAGACCAGCCTGGTCTACAGAGTGAGTTCCAGGACAGCCAGGGCTACACAGAGAAACCCTGTCTCAAAAACCAACCAACCAACCAACCAACCAACCAACCAAACAAACAAACAAACAGAATGTGTTTCGTCTTAACCCCAGCTGTGGGGCTGCTTTGGACTGTCCACAGCAGCTGACTGTGATTTGCCTCGTGCTCTAGCAGGGAAGTGGTTTCACTACCTGCAGATCATTTCTGTGATTGTTTGACATTTGAAATCCTGGGGACTTTTCAAACATATATAAATGCCAGAGTCTCAATAGAAGAGGTTAGCTGGCCAGTTGGTGGTTGGATGCTGCTGGTTGCAGTTGTCAAGTAGCCATACACATAGCAGTCGTACACATAGAGACAAAAAGAAGATATTAGATATCCTGGTGTCAGAGATCAAACTTGCCCCAAGGAATTCTATGCCAGTAATCAGCAGGAAGTAGTCTAATAATATCAGCCCCTTCCCCTCTGTCCTTTATTCTGTTGTAACTAGTATCCACAAAGTAGCCAAAGGCCCGGCCTACAGCCTTCCTCCACTCCCCATCCTGTACGTCCTCCACCCTCAGGGAGCAGCTCAGCAGGTCTTAGCTCTTTTCCTGGAGGAGTGACCCATACCTTCATTCCTGAGGGATTTGTGCCCTTTCTTATTCTGCCTGGATTAGACTGTTGCATTTTCCCACTGATTTGAAATCCAGGGCACAGTAGCACTAAGAGATGCTCTAAAGGATCTCCTGCACTCCAGACATGATCCTTCTTACCTCCATTGTAGAGAAGCAATCCAACTCCCCATGGCAGTCTGGATCAATCACCCTCCTAACACTGTTATTTCCTTTCTTAGCCTGTTGAATTAAGGGTATCAGAAGCTCAAAATGGCTGGGGGCAAGTCTGAGGGTCCAGTTCAATGGAACATTTGCTGTGGCTCCTGGCAAAGCATTCCCTACTCTGAAACCAACATTTCTTGCTAGAAGAACAGGTCAGAGAAACAGGAAGCAAAATATTTCCTAGTGGGGTGATAGTGAGTAGAATTACACCTTTTTTACCCTTGATCCAATGACCCATGTATCCTGGCTACTGGATGTACTGGACACTGATTCCAAGCATATGCCATCTTCTGAAGAATCCTGCCCTAGCCCTCAAGGCTGCTGCCACCTAATTGTAACTGTGTCTTCAAAAGTCCTTCTGTCTTTTTTCAGAGCAATTGCTCCAGGGTGGTAAAGAACATGGTAGGATGAGTAATCTACAGCCACTGGATAGCTTCTGACCACTCACTGGTTTTGACAAGAACTATAAGGATGACCATTTTAGAAAACAAGGACCTTCTCTCTCAGGACTCTTCTGTTTTGTTATCTATCTATCTATTATCTATCTATCTATCTATCTTCCTTTCTTTCTCTCTTTCTTTCTATTATTCACTTTTTTATTCATTGGGTTTTTTTGTTTTTTTTTTTGAGGCAGGATCTCACTATGTAGCTCTGGCTGTCCTGGTATTCACTATGTAGACCAGGCTGGCCTAGCACTCACGGAGATCCACCTCTCAGGATACTTTGACTTAAGAGAAAACAAGGCCAGACACCTGTCCTCTGCCATCAGGAAGATCCTCTCTGGCAGGACACCATGAGCCTAAGACATCCCTGTGTTGCTCAGTGTGCTCTACCAGAGACCCATGAGCAAGTCCTTGATATTGTCACCTCTCCTTGGCATGTCTTTTTGCCCAGATGCTCAAGTGCCTGCCCTGATGGAGTCATCTCCATGTTCAACTGCAAATTGCATGCCACATACAAACAAGCAGAGCTAGCCATGGCAGGTGCTGACTCACCAGCAGTAAGTCCATGGTGTTGAGCCGGCAGAGCTCCTGGTTGATGCTAGGTGTGTTTGTGTGCAGCAGTGCAGCCATGAGGCGTGCACCATGAAGACGAGCATTCCCCAGGGGCTCCTCTAGCACACCAATAGTAGTCAGGATTGCTTTTTTCTGCAAACATAGGAGACACACCCAGCTGGAGTCTTATAACCAACAGGGGCACTCACCTACGATATGCCTGGCCTAAAGACAGTGGGGTATGATCAAGACAGGGCTGCCTATAAGAAGAAGTAACAGAATCCAAAAAATGAAAGACCTACTTTGTCCCCTCAGGACCAAAAGGAGTGGATAAGGCTCCTTGGACTGTTATCCAGGCGTACTAGGTCAAAGGACCAGTACTATGGCCTATGAAATGTGTCCAGTGTTCATGATGGAGCTAGCAGTACCAATCTGAAGCAAGCTAGCCCAACTAAAGACTGTAGCCCTGGACATGGTGCTTGGCTGTGTATGCCCAAGAAATTCTTGGGAGGATTCTGAGCTAAGAGAGGCTAAGTGAACTCTCTCAGAGACTGATAAAGCTTGCCTCATTAGCAATGTAGTTTTTTTCCCCCAAGTTTTAAAAAAAAAAAGTGATCGCTCACTTCAGCAGCACATATACTAAAATTGGAACGATACAGAGAAGATTAACATGGCCCCTGCGCAAGGATGACACACAAATTCATGAAGCATTCCATATTTTTATTAAAAAAAGTGATCATATGTATATATTATGTATCTGCTTGTGTGTGTACTGTGTGCATGTGTCTGCGCACTCCTGGGCACATGTATACCACACAGTATATGTGTGAAGGACAAAAGGGAACTCTGTAGAGTTAATCTTCTCCTTTCATCTTTATATGATTCCCAGGAACCAAATGCAGGTTATGAGGCTTACACAGAAAGCATTTTGCCTACTCAGCTATCTCATGGCCCCAAGTTTGCTTCATTAGATTGGATTTAGGTATTTTCTGATCCATCTGTGTTTGGTAAAACAGAGTTCTTGCCTCCATGAATCCTTACGTATTAGTAGGGGGAAGAGACAATAAATAAGTCAGTAAGTAAGGTGGGTGTACTAGGGAAAAGGCTGCAACTGTGTATGGGAAAGGATTGTAATGTGAGGCTGGAGGGCAGGAAGCAGTTGAGGATCTTTGTGAACTTTACTGTCCTTGGCCTAATCCAAGAACTCCCCTGAGCTGTTGACTGAACAAAAAGTTCCCCTGGGATCTTGGCCTACAGGAGCCACCCTTGGCCAAGCGTGTCCCTGACCAAAAGGCTAGGGTAACCTCATGCTCTGTACCAGGGGAAACTGCAAATGTCCCAAGCCCAGGCCTCTCCTAGTAGAGGCAACGTGGGTATTTCTAGCTAGCATCTCGAAGGGCAACATTAATGCACACTTTTCTCCATACTTGGGTCTTGTCTTCTACACCACATCTCTTAATGCCACAGTAATCTCTCCAGGCCGTTTACCTTTGGTGGGTTGAGTAGGAGCTGATGGAAATTCTTCAGCCATGGCTCGATGCCACACAGGATGCTGCTGCTGACAGAGTATGATCTTTCCAGTCCCTGAGAAAAGGAATCCACCAAGCCTTCTGTTCTGTGAAAAAAGACAGCAGACAGAGGCATAGCAGACATGCTGTGTCCCGTGCATACCCCATTCATCTTGTCAATGTTCTATTAACCATCTTCCCAAAAACATGTCTGAAAAGGGACATCACTCAAGACTTCTACACACCATTTGCTGACTGGTGTACTCCTGGCCCCTTAGCCAAATGTTTCTAGGTGAAATCCAAGACCACAGGAAACAAGAAGGGACACAGGACTGTCCCCTTAATCCCACCAGGGGTCCATAGTCCTCACACTGGCCACATAGTTTTTTTGCCTTTTCAAAACAATTCCTTTGATATATATTTAAATATATTTCCAATTAATAAAAGTAAAACAGAATCAATGCAGAAAAATCCTAAATAAATAAAGGATCAACAAATTAAAGAGCATATCCTTTACTTAACAACTATATCTTGTTATGCCATGTTTTGTAGATATTCCTGGGAAGCCTTCTCTCTCTCTTTTTTTTTTTTTAAAGGAAACTATTTTTTGAAAAGAAATAGAGGAGTGGATTTGGGGGAGAGGAGAGGTAGGGGAGGGACTGGGAGGAGAGGGAGGGAGGGGATGTATAAGATGTAGATGTGATGTATGAGAGAATAAAAAAAATTTAAATTAAAGACAAGTAGTTGACTATTTCTATTTTGCCTCTCTCTCTCTCTCTCTCTCTCTCT
>NW_022196893.1:20175589-20185694 GCF_008632895.1 Mastomys coucha | reverse complement strand
GACCAGGCTGGCCTCGAACTCAGAAATCCCCCTGCCTCTGCCTCCCAAGTGCTGGGATTAAAGGCGTGGGCCACCACCACCTGGCGCCTTTTTCTCTCTTTAAAAAATTGAAAGGGGATCTTAATAGCCCTTGGCCAGGCTAAGCCCCGTCTCTCTCTCCCTCGATCCCTCCCCCTACCTCTTGCCTCACTAGTGCAATTAAAGGCATGGACTGTCATACCTGGTCCTATTTCTGGTTTTCTAAATTTTACACTGTTCTCTCCAACACATTTAGTGTTGAGTTTGGCTTTCAAAGGTGGCCTAAGTGGCCTGGATTTGTTAAAGAAATTAAAATTCTAGGTGCATAAGTAGAGGAAATGGCTACTTAATTTTAGGCAATATACTAATATTGATGACTGGGGTATTCTGGAAAATGATTTGCCCAATCTCTTATCATTTTAAATATAACCTAAGCACAATGTGGTCAGTACCAGAAGATAATGACGTTCTTCTCAACATGTGGTCATAAGGCAATTGCCTTGAAGGAGAATTGGAGCATCACTTCCAACACATGATAGAGGTCAGAAACACCCTGGAAATGGTTCACTGGCTGCAGAGAACCTTCATTTACTGACGGAGCTTCAAGGTCCGAGGGGGCTCGTTGCATAGCAATATCAAGATCCTCATCCACTATCTCCTTTGTGGCATGAGGCTCCTTCCATGGGGATCATGGGCAAAGAAGCTCTGCTTCTGACTCCCCACATCCTGGTCTCTCATCTGTGGCTCACAGGTCGTCCTTTGTAAGTGGCTGTGACCACACCTAGCCCGCTGAGATCCCAGGGCCAGCATGAGCCCCAAAGAAAGCTTCACTTTCCAGAATTTAAATTTGGGTCCTAAAAGGTCCTGGATCATTTGAATTCTCAAACAGATTCAACCTTCTATACCAACTCCTATCTCCTGCTCTCTCCTGTCTTAGAACTGGCACTTTCTGGTTCCTGATTCAACTGGGTTCCATCAGCAATCCTAAGAACACTGTGGTGACCTTCAAGCCCCACAGCTCCTTACCCATAAAATGACTCGATGCTTTTGCTCATACTGGGATCTTCTTCTTGTCAAGAATTTTTTGACTAAATGGGGCCTCTCAGAGGAAACCTCCCTGACCATAGGTCTCTAGCTTCCAGACCCCCCAGACTTTCCACACTGAGTCACTTGTCCCTATACTATCTTCTAGGACAGACAGGAACATTGAGTATAAGGGGGTTACATTGTGGTTGTCTTTGATCTTAGGACTCCAAGCTAGGCATTCAAATAGCAACTGATGGATGAAAAATCGGTGAAGGACAGTGAGGGGCTGGAGAAATGGCTTAGTGGTTAAGAGCACTTTCTAGGTTTGGTTGACAACACCCTATCATAGATAGGCTGCTCATAACCACCTGTAACTCAGGTTCTGGGAATTTGTTGTCCTCTTCTGGCCTCCACAGGCACTGCACCCACATAGTGTACATACATTCACACACAGGCAAACATTCATACATAGTAATAAATACATCTTAGTCAGGCATGGTGGTACATGCTTTTTGAGGCCATTCTGGTCTATAGAGTTTTTCAGGACAGCCAGGGCTACACAGAAAAATCCTATCTCAAAAATAACAACAAAAACCAAAGAAGTGAAGGATATCCCAGGAAACAGCGTGTCTTATTGAACACTTGGCACGCTTCCCTTCCTAGCATGGGAGATAAACATATAAACAGCAGGTAACTACATGCCGGAGTAGAAGCCCTCCTGATGGGAGGTACACATGTACACACACTCATACCCTGTGCATACTGGTTAAGCAGTGCATAGAGAAAACCACATGTATTCCATACTCATCTATAAGCATATTTCAAACTGGCAGCAGCTGAGTGCCACCAGGCTAGGGTGAAGCTAGGCCGGCTAGTAAGGGTCAAAGAGGACCTAGCTACAGCTACAAAGGAGACCTTGCAACCAGGGTATCTATCCACATTATAGCTTGTATAACCAGAAATTAAAAACAGCATGTCCTGGCTCTTCCTAGATACCCATGCCCTCTGGCATAAGAGCAGTGTGTGCTGCTTTTCAAAGGGAAGGCTCACCCAACACGCCTTGGCTCCAGCAAGGCAAGCAGCACCTGCATCCCACTGACCAGGCAGCTCTCTGTCTGCTCCCCATCAAACATGTTCTTCAGAAGCTGCTCCACACAGGCCTGCCTGTTGGGCACACGCAGAGGTCACTATCTGACAGAGCAGACACATAGACATAATGCAAGGACACTGTCTTCCCCAGAGGCCACCACAGCACCCTGAGCCAGGTGAAGCCTTCATTCTGGCTTTGTTCAGGTTCAAAGCCAGGCACTCCAAGCTTGCATAACACACAAGCCCACTAGTTCCAACTCCCTGGACCACCAGGGCTTCTGGGCTTTGAACCTGAGGAATTAATCCGATTCTGAATTAGTGATGGCAGTGTCATCTCCTGTGTTCAAAACATGTCCATAATTCAGAGTGAGGCCCACCGTATCATGGCCCACTATCACTCACGACTCCAATGCTATGAGGAGTGGGTCTGGCTCCACAGTCTCCTGCAGCTGACTGCCCTGGTCTCTGCCCAGCCTGATGATGTCACAGAGTGCCTGAGAAGCATTTGACTGCCTCTGAAAAGACAAAAGAAACAGGCTGCCCTCAGCAAAAGACACCCATCAGCCATGTCAATCCAGCTAATGTATTTCCTGAGCCAGTTTTCTATAAAGATTCCTAAAGTGGTTCATTTGAAACTAGTGTGTGCCTGCTTTGCCTATCATCAAGATGTGGATCCAGCTAAATTTTTTAAATACATACTAAACACATCCCCAGGAATTAAAAATGGGACCCAAATAGCCAAGTATGTTGTATATTTTGTGTCTATTTCACACCTTTGATTCATATTCTAAAATGTAATTTAGATATAAAATAACATGTTATTTTACATGTTAAATTTAATATTCAACGGTTACTGTTATTTACAATGAATCCTGTGGGATTGGGAAAGCAGGGTAAGTTATTGAAGGAAAAAGCTTGAGAATTCAACATTCCTAAGGAAACATGAGTGCTGACCAACACCCAACTCAGACGTGTGCCTGCCAAGCACACGTGTGAGTGGAGATGAGCGTCATCAAGAAAGAACCAGCTTGATCTTCACAATATCACAGAAACACAGTAGAAAAACTGAAATTAAAAAAAAAAAAAAAAGCAAGACTTTCAGGGAAAATGAAGATAGCTAGGTTGGCTCTGTGGCCATAATCTTGCCTTCAGGCCCAGGGACAGGCTAGTCACCCTGTGACACTCATATCATGGTAGGCTGTACCTTTTGGAACACTACTATAGGAAGTCCTCTACATGCCAACAATTCCTTTCTGAGCTGTGTAGTGGGCTCAGCAGGAGGTCAGAGGCCAAAACAGGAGGTCAGGCAGCACCCAAGTCTTTGGACACGTGTCAAGTACTGATGTCAGTATTCACCTGTCAAGTGTTTGTTGATGACAGTGTATATGTGTGTAGACATTTAGAATGCATAGAATAAAACTCAAACTCTCAGCAGTGATTTCTATAGGAAGGTTGAAAACAGAAGGACTAGTGTTACGTATGATATGGCGACAGGACTAGTGTTACGTATGATATGGCGACATATGTTTTTTGGTCTTTGTCCACAGTTCCTGGCTCATGGTCTACTCTGACAGTAGATTATAATAATGCCCTCCATCACAGAGGGCTCCTGCTCCATGTTCATGACCTGGGATGGGTACAGGCCTTGTTGGGTTTTCCTCCCCAAAGTCTATCAGGAATAGTCCTGTGCAATAAAGTCTCAGAACAAACACACAAACACACAAACACACAAACACACAAACACACAAACACACAAACACACAAACACACAAACCAACCACCTCAGAAAGACTAGGCTTAGGGAGTTTCTCAACAGCAAACATAGGAAGATTCCTGCAGAAAAATACACCCGGAAAAGACAGGGAAGCTCCACACCCATTTTTCCATACATTACACCTCTTCATATTCATATGTATCGTTTATAATGTCCTTTATATTAAATCAGAAATTATATTAAACCACAAAGAGTGTATAGAGAATCCAATGTCTAGCTGGTCAGTTAGGATGGTCTGGGGGACTAAGTCCTCTCCGATCTGAACAGTCTGCTACTACCCAGCAAGTGTCAGGAGTGAACTGAATTCCAGGGTGTCTGGCTGGTGTTTCCTGAGAGCTGACTGCTTGGCTTGAGTCTGAGAAGCCTCACTCCTCACCTGCGTCAGAAATTGGTCTTAGATATGGAGGCTAGTGGAGACACTGAATGGGAGTAAGATTTTCTTTTTATGATTGCCTTCCATGCTTCTAGGGAAGCTTCTAGAAGGAGCCTAATTACCCCTCCTGGTATTCATGCCCTGTGAGTCCATGTCCTGGAATGCAGGCCTAGTCTAATGAACAGAATGCATTGGAGCACTGGTTCTCAACCTGTAGGTTGAGACGACATGAGCCTGCACATCACAATTTCTAACAGCAGCAAAACTCACAGTTATGAAGTAGCAGTGAAGTGATTTTATGGTTGAGAGTCACCACAACATGAAGGATATTAAAGGGTCGCAGCATTAAGAAGGTTGAAGGATGGGGGCTGGAGAGATGACTCAGGAGTTAAGAGCAGTGATTGCTCTTTCGGAGGTCCTGAGTTCAAATCCCAGCAACCACATGGTGGCTCACAACCATCTGTAATGAGATCTGATGCCCTCTTCTGGTATGTCTGAAGACAGCTATAGTGTACTTACATATAACAATAAATAAATTTTTTTTTTCGAGACAGGGCTTCTCTGTGTAGCCCTTGCTGTCCTGGAACTCACTCTATAGATCAGGCTAGCCTCAAACTCAGAAATCCGCCTGCCTCTACCTCCCAAGTGCTAGGATTAAAGGCGTATGCTACCACTGCCCTAAATAAATCTTAAAATAAAACAAACAAACAAAAAAAAGGTTGAGGGAGGGCCATCATTTCTGAGCTGAATTTATAGAAGTCTGGGGTAGGTCCAGCTCACTTCTCAAAGCTAGCTAGGTTAGTGTGAGCCCTGTTGTCCACTCAGAAGCCCACTGTGCACAGAACTGAGGGTTAATTATACTAAAAGCCTCTGAGGAGTTGAATGCTGCTAAGCCACTTGTGACTATGGATGTGGACCTTCTTTCAATTGAGTCCTGAAATGACTGTAATCTTGTGAGAGACCCTGAGCAGAGGAGCCAACAGACCATGGCCAGATTCCTGACCAGAGAAACGGATACTGATAGAGATAAAAGGTACTTGTCACTGACAACTCAGCTACAGGGTAATTTGTCATTCAGCCATGGTTAACTAATGCAACCATGTTACAAGTATTTAATTATATACATATATGAAATAATGTGTGTATATAAGTGTGTAGAAATATGTATGCACACATATATATACACGTATATACTCTATTTTGTTTATTTCTAACTGTTTTGGAAGCAAGGTCTCACTACATAACTATGTAAAATGGTTCCAGAACTCACTATGTAGACCAAACTGGCCTTAAATTCACAGAGATTTGCCGACCTGTGCTACCCAAGGGTTGGGAATAAAGATATGCACCAGCATGCCTGTCTTACATTTGTTGTTAGTAAAGACAAGATTACCCAGACATTAGCATTTGGTTAAAGAAAGGATCTACGGTCCTCTTCAAAGGGAAGGGATGACTTGCCCCCTTCACACAGCAGCATGTTTCCGAGAGCCGGAGTATGGGGCTGTCCAAGTAAGGAGGTGGCTGTGAGCATCGCACTCACATCTTCATCCTGGTGGGGATGGATCAACTCCACAAGTCTCTGGATGATCTTCTCTTCATTAAGCCACTAAAGGGGGGAAAGTTAGTTCAGTACCTGCTCATCTAAGCAAATGGAAAGAGCCCTTTGCTATCGCAGGGACCCCGTGCCCAGGTCTCCACATAGACTCTGACTGGAAAGAGCCCTTTGCTATAGCAGGGACCCCGTGCCCAGGTCTCCACATAGACTCTGAGATGCACATCCCAGAAAGAACCAAAGTGACGCCATACACTTTGGGAATGGCTGAAGATACTTTCTACCTGTCTTAATAGTGCACACACTCTCTGCTTTCAGGACATAGGGCTTATGAAACCTAGAGTACAGAATGAGCAGAATGTAGTTCAGAGGCTAGGTGGGTGTGAAAATGGGACACCTCAGCCCTGTACCATCAGGGCCTTCCTAGGAGCTGGAGGAACACAAACTCCCTGGTGTACCTGTAGGAACATTGTAATGGCTGATACTGACACTTTTCAGGGTCAAAGCAATGAAGACTCAGTGAGATGATGTTGGGCCACAGCACACCTGGCAGGCTGGCTCTACTAGTGCACTTGTACTCTGCACTTCACACTCCTCATGCAAAGACGAGATGCCCCAGCAGGGATGCTTTACAATGTGAGTACCATGGGTGAGAGGTGAAAAGCAAAGGCTGGGTAGTTTCTATGGAGGTTTCAATGAGAATAGCCTCCATAGGATTTTATGTTTGAATACTTGGTCCCCAGTTGGTGGAACTGTTTGGAAAGGATTAGGAGGTATGGTCTTTGGAGGAGATGTGTTATTGGAAGTGAGTTTGAACTTTCAAAATACTCTTGCCATCCCCAGCATGCTCTCTCATGCCTCCTACTTGGGGTTCAAGATGTGCGCTCTCAGCTGGTTCTGCCACCATGCCTTTGTTCCATCACCACAGACTCTAACCCTCTAGAACCCAAATCCCAATTTAAAATTTAAATTTGTTTTTTAAATTGCCATGGTCATGTCAGGCATGGTGCCACATGCCTTTAATTCCAGCACTTAGGAGACAGAGATAGGTAGATCCCTGTATGATCTACAGAGCAAGTTCTAGGACAGCCTGGACTACACACAGAGAAACTCTGTCTCAAAAAGACATTAGAAAAGGAAAGAAAAGGGGGCTGGTGAGATGGCTCAGCAGGTAAGAGCACTGTTGCTCTTCCGAAGGTCATGAGTTTGGATCCCAGCAACCACATGGTGGCTCACAACCACCCATAATGAGATCTGACTCCCTCTTCTGGTGCGTCTAAAGACAGCTACAGTATACTCATTTATAATAATAAATAAATCTTTAAAAAAAAAAAGAAAAGAAAAGGAAAGGAAAGGAAAAGGAAGAAGGGAAGAGAAAAGAAGAGAAGAAAAGAAGGAAAGAAAAAGAAAGAAAGAAAGAAAGAAGGAAAGAAAGAAAGAAAGGAAGAAAGAAAGAAAGAAGGAAAGAAATTGCCTAGGTCATGGTATTTGTAGTGATTATTCTTGGTTGTCCATGTAATCCCAAAAACAGGCCACACCTGTGAGGTTTTGTTTTGTTTTGTTTTGTTTTGTTAACTTAATTTGAAGTGGGAAGATCTATTTCTAATCTGGATCTTTGAGGTGGGAAGATCCACCTTTAGTCTTTTAATCCACACCTTTTGCTGGAAGCTTATATAAAGGACATGGAAGAAGGAAGCTCTCCTGCTTTGCCTGCTTTTTCTCTCCTTGCAGGCAAGCCAATTCCCTTCACTGCCATTAAAGCCTACTTCTTCAGGACCCCAGTATATACTGAAGACCAGATGAAGTCCCCAGCCTTGTGGACTTAACTGCTACTGAACTCTTGGACCTTCCATTTATAAGCAGCCATTGTTCAATTAGCTGGACGACAGCCTGTGAATCATTCTAATAAATCCAAATCCCATATATACATATTCTCTAAGTTGTTACTCTAGAAACCTCTGACTAATACAGTGCTTTAAACCAACAAAGAAAAGTAAGTAAATTAGCTTTCAACAAACACTTATTAAGCTAAGGTACATGCTGCATTCCCTCTATAACGCCATAAGGAAAGTTAAGAGCCTAAGAGTGAGAACAACTATCACTTTATTTTACCTTTTATTTCTTTCCCCTTTCACCAAAAATATGTTCTTTTTTTTTTTTTTTTTTTTTTCTGGTCTTTTCGAGACAGGGTTTCTCTGCGTAGCCCTGGTTCCTGGAGCTCACTCTGTAGACCAGGCTGGCCTTGTTCTTTCTTAATACAATATATCCTGATTACAGTTTCCCTTCTTCTGTTTCCCCTAGCTCTTCCCCACCTCCCCTCACCCCTGGATCCACTTCCTTTAGTCTCTCCTTAGAAAAGAATGGGTTCCTAAAGCATCACAAGACATAACATAAACTATAATAAAACAAAAACTATTATCACATCTTTTATTTATTTTTGAAACAAGGTTTCACTTCGTAGCTTTTCATAGACTGGAACTCACAATCCTACCTCTGCCTCCCAATTGTTAGGATTACTGGCTTGAATCACCATGTCCAATGAGAATGGCCATTTAATGACTCTTGTTTCTCAGAGAGAGAAAATGGACAAAGGTCTAATTGTTTACTTTGTCTTACTTCAAAATGGGGAACGAACAAAGCCCCCCACAGCAAGCCAAAACTCACCGTCTAGGCTGGGCATCGTGTTCTTCTTCCCAGGACTGCTACAAAATCCTTCCTAGCAGCATAGCCTATCCACACCCTGCTGACCTATGCAGCTCTACTCTCCTCCCAGCACCTAGGTTGGAGCACACAGGCTCTAAGGCCTGGGTGAGGGAAAGGGCAGGGAAGGGCACTTTTGTTTCTGAGGCAAGCAAGGGGCCATATGTTGGGGAAAAGGAACTCCTGCACTCGTTGGTTCTAAATGGGCTGAAGCAGGATAAAAATACAGCCATCAACAAGTGGTGCTGAGGGACTGGGTGAAAAGCCCAAGACTCGGCACCTGATGCTTCCTCACCCAGGTAGCCTGGCCCGGTACACCTTCCCACACATTCACACTCACTCCCTGGCACTCACATGGAGGACCTCCTGCCGGAGACCAACTGGTTCCACGCAGCTGACCAGGCGCAGCAGCAGATCCATGAGAGCTGAGGTGCCTATGTGCTTCAGTATCAGACTGATGAACTTGTTCTTCTTCTTCAAGAACATGATCACCTAAAATCAAACACTCCTGATAAATAAACAAGGCTGACTCCTGACAGGTAGGGACACTCATTTAAGAGCTCACATTAGAAAGATCATTAACTTTCAAGTATACTGAGAAGAAATGATAGAAAGACCAAGTATAGGGCATGTGAAAAAAATCTCTCCCAAGACAGGCAGAGTCCTAGAGGCCAGTGATATAAGCACAGAGCAGCAGTGCTGCTAACTGGACAACAGTGCACTGTGCAGGCACCATTGGACATGTGCTAGCTTAGGGCGCCCAGCAGAAGCAAAGGCATAGAAACAACTGCTGGGAGATGAGAGTCTTTGTTCTAGAACTGCATAGACAGTCTCTGTCTTTAAAGTTGTCCTCCCAGGGTAGAGAGATGGCTCAGAGGTTAAGAGCACTGGCTGCTCTTCCAGAGGTCTTTGAGTTCAATTCCCAGCAACCACATGGTGGCTCACAACTATCTATAATGAGATCTGGTGCCCTCTTCTGGCCTGCAGGTATACATGCAGATAGAACACTGTATACATAATAAATCGGGCCTGGCAGTGGTGGCGCACGCCTTTAATCCCAGCACTTGGGAGGCAGAGGCAGGCAGATTTCTGAGTTCAAGGCCAGCCTGGTCTACAGAGCGAGTTCCAGGACAACCAGGGCTACACAGAGAAACCCTGTCTCAAAAATTTTTTTTGGAATATTTATATTGTAGTATTAATATCAATATGAGACTTGGGGGTTGAACAAGAAAGAAAAGGTTATGGTTTCATGGTAATGCGTTTATGAGTCAGGTTGACCAGGGTCAATTGTGCTGGTAAAGTGTGTCACCTTGACACAAGCTAGAGTCACCTGAGAGATGGAACCTCAATTGAGACAATGTCTCCAAAAGGTCATCCTCTAGGTAAACCTGCAGGGCATTTTCTTAATTGTTGATTGATATGGGAGGGCCCAGTCCACTGTGAGTAGTGCCAGCCCTGAGCAGTTAGTCCTGGGTATATAAGAAAACAAACTGTGGCTGTGGCCAGGCGATGGTGGCGCACACCTTTAATCCCAGCACTTGGAAGGCAGAGGCAGGTGGATTTCTGAGTTCGA
>NW_022196893.1:20161722-20175542 GCF_008632895.1 Mastomys coucha | reverse complement strand
GAGAGAGAGAGAGAGAGAGAGAGAGGAAGGAAGAAAGAAAGAAAGCAAACTGTGCAGTAGGAGGGAGCAAGCAAGTAGGAAGTGTTCTTCCATGGCTGCTGCTTCAGTTGCTGCCTCAAGGGTTGCACCTTGAGTTCCTGCCCTGACTTCATTTGATGATGGATTGTGATAAGGAACTATAAGCAGAAATAAACTCTTTCCTCTCATTTGTTTTTGGTTATGGTATTTTATCACAGCAATAGACACCTGAAGTAAGACATAGACCATTTTGAAGTAATAAAGGCAACTTGTACACTGCGAGAATATTTAACAAAATTAAGTCATTGCTGTTCATGTTTTAGGTGTGATAATGGTATAATTGTATTTATATGTATAAAAGACAGCTCATCCTTTAGGAATCTATACTACAATACACATAAAATGATCTGATATCTAATTTTCTTGAATATAATATGATGAGGTTGGCAATAAGGAGGTTCAGAAAAGAAAAGTGGTCCCAACAGGTAATATGGAAGCCCATCTATGGAGATGACCCAGGGCTTAGGAACTAGTTTATACAATTCACAGAGCTGTGAATGCATTGCCAGCCCTTTCCCTAATAGTCTGAATCTGGCCCAGTCTACCGTCTAAGGAAAGCTCACTGTAGCCCTGCCTACCACAGCCAACCCTAGGAATAGGCCACCTCCTGGTGACCTATTTTCCATAGAGCAATTCAAGGAACTATCAAAATGAAGTAGGTATTTCTATAGGAAAAGACACACAAGATTTATGTATATGTTAGAAAAGCAAATTGTAGTACTCAGAATAATCCTGTTATGTGAGAACTCACATCCATCTATCTGCTCTCTACAGAAAAGCCTACTGAGTACAGAGTCTACACGTTTCAGTCTTACTTGAATTCCACATAAATGTGACATGCTTGTCTGCAAAATATTTTTTTTCTTTTCGTTTCACTGTCAGTCCTGGCTGTATTAGAACTCACTCTGTAGAGCAGGCTGGCCTCACACTCACAGATCCACTTGCCTCTGCCTCCTGAGTACTGGACTACAGGTGTCCACTGCTGCACCCACCACCACCACCTGGCAATAAAATGTTTTAAGGAGTTCATTTCCTTTACTCTAATGCAGAAGGCACTAAATAAAGGAAGAAAGGAGGATATATGAAATAGTAAAATTGTAAAGAAAATCTGAAAGTGGCAAAAGAATATGATCAGTGTATAGTAAATGAGGAAATTCACACATCCAGTTGTTGGGTTGCAAGATCTAGACACACGAGCTCTCTGAAACTCACAATGAAGACTCCACAGCACCTTTCTTCTCCTAGGCAACTGCTTTCTTTCCCTACAGTGATGGCGCAGCACTGCACATACACGTGAGAAGGGGATGTGCATACAAACACACATATACACATACACACACAGACACAAACACACACAGACACAGACAGGTGCCAGGATTCAAGACATAGACAAAATATAAGTTGGTTTGGTAAATGGATATTTGATGGGTCCAAAAAATTACAGCTAATATTTCAGGAATATAATAATACCTATCAATATTAAAAAAGAAAAAAGTCTGAATAATTTAAACACATATTAGAACATTAGACAAGAAATCTTCTGACATCTAAGCTGTGTGCTGAAATTATCCACTAGGGACGGGTAAGTGAGGTGGTGAGACAGACACTGATCCCAGCAGGAGGCATGGATTGCCATTCCACTCCACAGCCACACTCACACCAGGTTAAGCAAGACAGGAGAAGGACAGTGCTACAGGAGAAATACTAGTTTCTTTATCCACAAAAGCCCGATTCTAACATTATCTTTTGTTTGCTTAAAGCAATCACTGATCTGGACATACAGACATGCTACTCACAAAGACTCCAAAATGCGCATGTCCCAGATCCCTCCACAGTGAAGGCATGCTATAGGACCTTGTGTTTATACCTGGTCTGAGACTTACAAAGCACCCAGGGAGGGCAAGAAATGCTGCTTATTCCAGAGCTGGTTACTAGAAACATTGTGGAAAGCACTCTACTTATACTACAGTTCACATATCAGCCACCCGTACTGTCCATCTATGTTTTGTTAAACTAACAAAGTGCTATCCCAGGAGCCTGATGACAGTTTCACAGTGTCAACAGTAGTTGTTCAATACATTTGGCTTCACACATCATTACCTGTTCAGTTTTCCTTGCAATTAGATTGCCAATGGTCTTGCTGAAAAAACTGGCGAGCAGAGGGTTGAGTGGTGGCTCCTGGTCCAGGAAGTCATACAGAAGGCTCAGCAGACTCTCATCCTCGCCTAGTCTGTCGCTGATCTGTGGCACATCACAAGTCAGAAGCTCACAGGCTGTGTTTGGATATCTAAAAGGGCACAGTCCAAGTACTGGATGTGAAATTAGACTTCTCCAACTCTCAGGAAACTGTTTAAGTAAACTGATGCTTAGGAGCAGACGCATGTCAGGGCTGGAGAGGCAGCTCAGTGGTTAAGGGTCTACACTGCTCTTCCTGAGGACCTCGGTGTCCATGCTGGGTGGCTGAACCACCTACATGCTCGAGGGGATCTAACATGTCTAGTTTGCAGGCATCCACAAACATGGCACACTCTCATATAGACACATGCATACACATAATCCAAAATAAACACAATTTTTTAAAGGAAAAGGAAACAGATTCAATGTGAAAAGAGCAACTTACTAAACAGACCTCAGAACAGAATGAACATGACATTTGAGACAACTTGAATCTCTAACAATTGGAATGTCAAAGTTTGTAATCCATCTTCTATGGGCTCCATATATCCTATGCTCTGATATTCTACATTTTTTTTTCTGACTGCACTTTCATTCTGTAAATAACATTATTTAAAAAACAAAAACAGCCAGGCGGTGGTGGTGCACACCTTTAATCCCAGCATTCGGGAGGCAGAGGCAGGAGGATTTCTGAGTTCGAGGCCAGCCTGGTCTACAGAGTCAGTTCCAGGACAGCCAGGGCTACACAGAGAAACCCTGTCTTGACAAAACCAAAAACAACAACAAAAACAAACAAACAAGCAAACAAAAACCCAGAATTTCCTATAGCCTGGACTGGTGGTAAATTCATTATGTACCAAGGCTGATCCTGATGGCCTTTATCTCCCAAGCTCTGTGATTACAGGTGTGTACTACCTACCAGACCAGACTTAAACAATCTTCCTTTTTCTCCTGGATTCTCTCCACAGGCCAAGCTTATCTGCCTGCTTGCTGACTGTCAGTGAAGCCAAGTTCCAGTCATCCTTGGCAAACTGCTTCTCTCCCCACTTTCTATGCCTTCAAATTAGTAAGCACAGACCCACACTGTTCTAAACTGAAGAGAAATGCCTGTAGCTATGAACAGCATCAGCTATGAGACCCCAGGCAAGGGATTTACTATTAAGAAATGCTAGTCTCTGCAAATGTACTTCTTATTTGATAAAAATGATACAAAGTAACCCTTAGCCCAGCATGTGTGATTCCAAGCTCTTTCTTGTTAGCAGCTGGTCCACACAACATAGAAGATAATCAATGCCCCAGAAACAAACAGTTCTCCACTAGCTATGCCATGTGGGCACTCCTTCTCAGCCTGACAAGGAGGGTTAGCCTTCCAAGCCATAAAGGGTCTGTGAGTCACAGAGGCCCAGCAGGACTACAAGACAAGCAGGCCTTGGGACAGGACAATAGTATGGTCAGTGTTCAGGACCCACAGGCTGGGTGTGAGAGGAGACCTATAGATTAAGTCAATTCTGGGATTACTTCTTTCTGGCTAACCTCTCTGGTCTTGCCTGTGAAGTGCGGCAGCCAGGGCCCCACCTCATGGGATTGCTGTAACCCTACACAAGCGTTTGGTGTAGGGGATAACACATGGCCACTAAGGACAGGGAGAGCAGAGAGAGCAGAAAGAGGGCCAGGCCAGCTGCAGTGAAGGCCACAGTGATGTTCCACAGGATCCAAACAAGACACTGGGCAATACAAGAACTCAAATTCTATGAAATGATGAAGCAAAGTACAGACAGTGCTTTGAGACATTTTCAGAGCCCAGGAAATCATTGTGCCTACACAGAGAACAGGATCTCTCTACATAGCCTTGGCTGTCTGGAACTCACTATGTAGACCAGGCTAGCCTGGTCCTACTCTGTTCCTATTCAAGTACACTGAGTTAAAAAGGCGAGAAGAGCATCTGGCTGCAGAAGCCTGTAGCAGAGTGCCCTCCTAGTGTCTGCCATGCAGGAGGCTCTGAAGTGAGTCACGGCAACATACTGGAGTAGACCAAGCAGAACCTCATGTGCTCACAGAGCAGTGAAGGTAAGGGTTCAAGTTCCACAGCTCCAGAGGGCTACAGTCGTGCATGCAGGCACAACACCACATACATATGTATGTTAAGATGCACGGGCAGCCCTCAGCTGAACTGATGAATCTGCGCTGTCCTCCTGCTTACCATGTATCAGGCTCTGAGAACCATGAGTTTCCTCATTGCCTTCTTTGCCTCAGCTTAGTACTCATGCATTAGTAATCTCTGACTCTGGCTCTGCAAGGCTCCCGAATCATTAGTGCTATTCTGAGAATCTCCATCTTTGTCCCTTAACTATCCCCTCGTCTGTCACTTTGTTCTGATATGTCATCTAAACTGGGAGACACATGGAAATAAGATGGCAGGTAGGCTGTGAATAGTTGATACTGAGACCATGACAGCCTCCAGCTATGGTTACCCTCTGCTCTTTCTATCATGTGACTTCCCCTGTCAGAGACAGACTGACTACCCTGGAGAAGGTACCGACAGTCCCCCACAGGCTGCCTCAACATCCAGCCCTGCCCTTCTTCCAAAGGGAAAAATTCAGCAAAGATTTACTGTGAAGGGCAAGATTAAAAATATTCTTGTGAGTCTCTTTTGTGACTAGTCTCTGATTGTATATGGATTAGTGTGGCATGCCAATGATACCAAAAAGATCATCAACATGTATAACAAAGTATTCTCTCTTAATTGTTCAAACATTTAAAAATGTAAAAGCTGCCAGGCATGGGTAGATCTGAGATCCTAGCACTTGGGAGGCTGTGAAAGTCAGTCCAGTATGTACACACAGCAAGTCTTTGTGTCATAGGCTGGGGGGCTGGAAGGACTGACAAATGGCACATCATGACTTACTGCTCCTATTCTAAGACCTTCCTACCATACTTGTATACAGTGGACTTCCTGCTGTGTTAATGTCCTTAACTGTCCCCCAGAAACACTATGGACTATGTGGCCTATTCAGGAAGCCAAACCTAGGCCTGAAGGTGTGGCCTGACTTCTTGTTGCTCTCCCACTTTAGACTGTACTTCTTCAAAGCTCCAGCCATCCTGTGATGACACTGTCCCTTCCCTTTTGTCACTTCCCAATATCCTGCTCAATCTGGAAGTAAAACACTCTAGGAAAAATTTCTAAAGGTTTAGTACCACTAATGATAATGATATCCTCCTCTTAACTAAACACCCTAAAAGACAACATTTCCTGGGGCTAAGAAGTCAGACATCAGACTCTAAAGTTCCTGCCGACTCTAATGATGAGGCACAACTATGCAATCTCAGGGACCTATTTATCACGGGCTTTTCAGCAGTGTCATTCAATTGTTCCAACACATGCCAACTTAATATAAACTCATTTACAACTCAGAATGAGAAAACACTTGTACATGAGATTCAAAACTCTTAAAGCTCACAAACAACCAACAAACTGTACAACAGCCTCCTCAGTTCTCATGAGGTGATGCCCTGGCTCTAGGTGCTGTCAGACACTAACCACAGCCTCCCTAACAGCCTCAGTACATACTTGAATCGGACCTTCTCTTCCATGTCCTGGGGTGGGTCCTGTGTGATGAGGTTCACCAGCTCCTCCATGCACTGCTGCCTGCACAGGAAGTCCAGCAGCTTCTGGTTCTGAGCCTTACACTCTTGCAAGATGTCATCTTCATCCATCAACTCCTGCAGTGTCACATGTTCCTTGTCCAGGAGCTTGTCAATGTGGGACGTGGTGTTCAAGTCAAATTTCCAGAACATGATGGCGGTCACAGAGCTGCAAACAAGGACAAAAGCAGCTCACTCCTCCCACTCTCAACCATGCTATGCCAAAGTCCAAGAGGCTCATCCCCAACATACACACAAGCAACCCTGGGGTTCCTCTCATCTGTGAGCCACAGACTCTCTGTGTTCCCCTTATCTGACCTACCTTCTCCCCCACCTACAGTCCCTAGAGGCTCTCATTTTGACCATGGGAGGCCCACACAGCTGTCTCCCAAGTATTAGCACCATCCCAAAAAGGTTAACTCAGAGCTGAAACTCATCCTCCCAGTGTCTAATCCCTCCTGAGTAAGCACTGGACATGTATTCCTGGAATACTCTCAGAGCCTACATGTAGCAAGCCAAACAAAAGACAGCACATTTTGCTTGATCCTGCCATTTCCTGTGCTCATCTGCCATCTAGCCCCTCAGTTTACAGTGGCAATCTTACTGAATAACATCAAGGATTACCCAGGAGACAGCTGTCCTTCACATGCATATACACTGTGCATAAAGTCTTGCCACAGCAATCAGAGGATCTCCACTAGCCCGGCCCTTCCTCTGCCTCCCTAGCTCTCCTTCCAGCCTGTGCTGTCATGCCTAGATGAGGCTGTCTGTCAGTGTGCAGGCCACAGCAAGTTAGCTAACAGTTTCTACTGTTCTGATAACAAAAAGAAAACATGAAGCTTCATCTTCAACAAAGCTAAAGCTTATCTTCAAATGATAGATCTTTTAAAATTATTTTTATAGTTACTTATTTATGTCTTTGTATACATACATGCACACACTCACCCAGTACAGCATACATGTACAGAGGTCAGAGGACAGCTTGTGGGAGTCGGTTCTTACTTTCCATCGTGTGGGTCCCACAGTCCTAACCCAGCAAACCATCGTATTGGTCTAAATTATCAATTTTTTTAATTTCATAGGAAGTTATTTACAAACCTATGATAAACTCTGAGGGACTTATCTTACTTAGTATTTTTACTTTAAGAAGTCTAAAAGATTGTGGCTAAAGAGATAGCTCAGTAGTTAAGAGTCTTGGCTGCTGACCCAGAGGATCTGGGCATTGGTTTCTAGTACCCAAACCATCACTCACAACAGTCTGTAACTCTAGTCCCAGAAAATAGAATGCCATTTTCTGACCTGTGTGGCCACTGTACACATATGGTATACAGACATACATACAGGCAAGAAATGAAAAAAAAAACAAAAAAATTATATATAATAATTCTTTGAGACCGAATTTTACCGTGTGGCTCTAGCTGGTCTAGAACTCATTATGCAGACCAGACTGACCTCAGACTTACAGAGGGACACCTGCCTCTTCCTCCCAAATGTTGAGAATAAAGATGTGTACCACCACATCTGGTGCTAAAATAAACCCTAAATGAAAAGAACAAAGACCGGCTGCAGTTCTTTTTGTTTGTTTGTTTGAGACAGGGTTTCTCTGTATAGCCTTGGCTGTCCTGGAACTGACTCTGTAGCCCAGGCTGGCCTCGAACTCAGAAATCCGCCTGCCTCTGCCTCCCAAGTGCTGGGATTAAAGGCGTGTGCCACCACTGCCCAGCCGGGTTACAGTTCTTAAATGTGTTTGTTTGTGAATCTGAGCTACCTGTGAAGACCCGACACAGCAGCCTCTAACACCAATATATACTCAGTTGATCTTCAATAAATGTACAAGACCAAATAAATGGAGAAAAGTATATGTATGTGTGTGTGTAGTCTTTTTTAACATACTATGCCAGAAAACAAAATATACATTAAAAAAAAAAAAAACAAACCTGAAGCTCATCACCAAAGTGATGGCGCACGCCTTTAATCCCAGCACTTGGGAGGCAGAGGCAGGTGGATTTCTGAGTTCGAGGCCAGCCTGGTCTACAGAGTCAGTTCCAGGACAGCCAGGGCTACACAGAGAAACCCTGTCTCGAAAAACCAAAAAAAAAAAAAAAAAAAAGGAAAAGAAAATTCCACCAATGTTTACTATAAACAATATACTTTAGCCAGGTGTCGTGGCATCGTAGCACACACTTTTGGTCCCAGCACTTGGGAGGCAGAGGCAGGCAGATAGATCTACATGAGTTCAAACAGCCTGAACTTCTGAGTGAGTTGCACAACAGCCAGGGACACACAGAGAGATCTTGTTTCAAACAGACAAACAAAAGATATATACTTTAAAAACTGAAAGAGGCAGAAATATGACAACTGAAACACACAGTGGGCAAATATAAACCAAAAGCTGAGATTCAATATTAATATTTGGTAAATAACTTTAAGGCAAGGAAAAAAAAAGAGAGAGAGGCACTATTATATACAGGTAAGAAAGAAAAGATCCAAGTATGATAAACATACAAACCTTAAGGGATTCTGCAACCTCTATAATGCAGCAGTAAACAGAAATCCATACAAATAAAACTGCCTTGGCCCTGGACATTGATCCTAGGGAAACAAAAACTTAAATTCACACAAAAACCTTCACACAAATGTTGACAGCAGCGTAATCTGTAACAGTCAAAAGCCAAGCAGATCTGAGTGTGACGCCAGCCTGGTCTACATAGTGAGTTCTAGGACAGCCAGGGCTGCATAGTGAGACCCTGTGTCAAATAAAACAAAACCACAAAAACAACAGAGCTAAAAATCACATAAAAAAATTAATTTCTCTATGCTAAATAAAAGGCGGGTGGTAAAGGCTAGAATCTACTTGGACGGCCTTCAAATGCTAGCTATAACACAACACATAGCACCAACACAGTAAGGAGAATGGGGTAATGAAAAGACCATATCTATGGGGCTGGTGAGATGGCTCAGTGGGTAAGAACACCAACTGCTCTTCTGAAGGTTCAAATCCCAGCAATCACATGGTGGCTCATAACCACCCGTAATGAGATCTGATGCCCTCTTCTGGTGCATCTGAAGACATCTATAGTGTACTTATGTATAATAATAAATAAATCTTTAGGCCAGAACAAGCAGGGACTGAGCGAGTGGAGTTGACCAAAGCGGGGCTGACTGGAGGAAGCCCAATTCAATTCTGAACAACCACATGAAGGCTCACAACCTTCTGTACAGCTACAGTGTACTCACATACATAAAATAAATAAAACTTTTTTAAAAAATTCATGAATCTTTCCTTATAATAACTTTAAATAACAGCTAGCCCTGTTTAATGTCATATGAAAACTCCAAGCACCACTGTCAAGAACATGTGTGCTAAGTTCATGTAAGTGGAATAAGTGTTTTATGATTGGGAAAAATTTGTTTTTGAACCAGAGTGTTCTGTTTGCCAGAATAATCTCAAACTTGCTACCTAGCCGAGAGTCATCTTGACCTCCTAGTCTTTCTGCCTCTGCCTCCCTGCTGCTGAATGGGGCTCAGATCCAGGGTTTTCATTCATGTTAGGCAAGCACTCTGCCAACTGAGTTATAATCCCTGCTCCACAAAGGAAATATTGGTGGAAAAACAGGTAAGTGTCTCGAAAATCATTACTGGGCAAAGTAAATCATTTCCAAAAGGTTGCATACTATGATCCCATAGTATAAGTGGGTTTATTTTGCTTGTTTTATTTGTTTGAGAAATAGTCTCACTATGGTGTCCAGACCGATCTTAAAACTCTTGGGCTCAAACAATTCTCCCACTTCAGCCTCTTGAAAGGTTAGGAGTACATCACCATGCCTAGCTCCAGTATAGCATTTTTAAATGATAAAATTTTAGAAATGGCATGGTGGTACATAACTTTAATCACAGCCTTTGGAAGGCAGAGGTGGGTTCTCTATGAGTTCAAGGTCAGCCTGGTCTATATAGCAAACAAGTTCCAGGACAGCCAGAGCTACTTAGAGAGATCTATCTCAAAAGAACAAACAACAAGAACAGAATTCTAGAAACAGAAGCTGAAGAGGTGGCTCCATGGTTAAGAGAGCACTAGTTGTTCTTGCAGAGGACCTGGGTTTGAGTTCTAGCACCCACATGGTGGCTCACAGCCATCTGTAACTCAAGCTCTGGAAAATCTTATATCGTTGTCCTCTTCTGAAGGCACCAGGAATACACATAGTACAGACATATATGCAGGCAAAACACTTAGACACAGAAAATAGATAAAAGTTTTTTAAAAATTAGAAGTGGGAGGACAGTGTGGTGATTACTATTGCTAACAGGATCTAGAAGCACCCAGGAGACAAGGCCCTGACATACCTCGAGAGAGTGCATCTTTAGGTTAACTGAAGTGGGGAAACACACCCAAACACTGGGCATTGGGTTCTGGACATCACAAAAAAGAGGAAGGCAGCTCTCTCTGAGCAGTGTCTGCGCTGCTCTCCACTTCACCACGGCCGCCCAGTGGACACAGCACATTTCTTAAGTCTATGGACTTAAGTCTTACAAGTTTTTGATGAGTTTAAAATTCATAATGCTTTGAATAATACTGTGCCTCCATCTCCCCTATTTTTTACAGTGGGATCCCCACTGTCCACTTACATTCCTTTTATTGTGACCTCTATTTTTGCTTAATCTCAATTTCTATTTCCCACCTCTCAGTTCAACCTCTGAATAATTTTTCAGATGCATATTATAATTCACTAACTCTGACTTAAATATGTTTAATCTGTTTAAATTCACAAGTGCTTTTAGCTGATGAGCCATCTTGCAGGCCCAAATTATTGAATATTTCTTTTTCAAACTTTATTGTTTTGTTTTCTTTTGTTTTAATAGACGTAGAGTCTAAATAGTATAAGCTGATCTTCCACTTACAGTGATCATCTTACCTCAGATTTTCAAATCCTAGGATTATAGGTGTCAAACACCATGCCTGATCTCTACACCCTGTCTTCCACAGAGATGCTTAGCTATCCATAGATGACTGGCTGGTTACCACTGAGAGCATCCTTGTTCATAAACCAGCTTTGGACTTAGTATATCACCACAGCGGGATCACCTTCCCATTCTGACTACTGTCTTTGAGATTCCTTCTAGACTGTAAAGAACAACAAGATACAGCCAATACCTCCTACATGCTTACCCAGCAGTGAATGACTGAAAGGAGCCTCAAGTTCTGCTTCTTTATTTCCCAGGGTGACAGAATCGGAAGACAGATGACAGGATTCAAACACAAGTGTTGCCCATATGATCCTATAGTTCCATGAAAGAGTCCAACAGAATACTCTGCGGTAGAGACTGTTGCCAAGAGAGAATTAGAATCTCAACTGCAACTAACCATCGATCCAGCCACAAATCAGCTCTTACTTTTTTGTATTTTAACTTTTTAAAATTTATCAACTACAAGTGGCGGTGGCCCATGCAAAGGCAGTAACTGTGAGTTTAAGGCCAGTGTGGTCTATATAGTAAGTTCCAGGACAGCCAGAGGTACATAGAAAGACTCTGCCTCAATTTAAAGAATAAATAAATAAGCTTTATTTATCATTATTGAGAGTGTGTAAGGTGCATCAGTATAGGCACATATATGCCACCACACATATCTAGAGATCAAAAAACCAACTTTTCAGGGTCAATTCTCTCCCTCCAACCTGAGTTCCAGGGGTCAAACTGAGGTCATCGGGCTCCTGGAAGAAGTACTATCAGCCATGGAGTCATACTGCCAGCCCTTTTTCTTTTCAATTCCTATCAGTTGGGGTAAAACATGCTTCTTTAATCTGGGCACTTAGGTCTTTGTTTTTGGAAAGTGGGGCTTTTTTATCACGGTGACAGAAAAGGTAACAATGCCCAGAGCATGCTTTATTCTCAAGAGAACTAATGCTTTATTCTCAAGAGAACTAATGCTTTCTTCAGTACAAAGCAAAAGAGAACTGGCATAATGCTCAGTGTCCGACCTCTTCTCTCTCAACCTTTTGGGTGTTATCCTAATGTCTAGTACAACAAAATGCTGGCAAAAAACTATATTAACCAGGTGTTGTGATGCTTAGCTGTAATCCCAGCATTCAGGACACAGAGGGAAAAGAATGCAAGTTTAAGATCAGTTTTAACAGCTAGGTGGTGGTGGTGGTGGTGGGGTTTAACCCTTTAATCCCAGCACTTGGGAGGCAAAAGGCAGGTATATCTTGGTGAGTTCAAGTCCAAGTCCTGTCTGGTCTAAAGAGCTAGTTTCACAACAGGCAACACAGTGAAACCCTGTCTTAAAACCAAAAGCAACCAACCACTTTTGGCTACATAGTGAGATCCTATCATCTGACCTTCAAATGTCCACCTTTAAAATATATTTGAGTAACTTGTACAATAAACTATAATTTAATTGAAAAGATCACCTTACCTTCTATGGTAATACCTTGTTTAAATCTTGTATTCAGGCAAAATAAAAAGCATTTGGGTTTTTTTCTTTTGTATATATGCAACTTTTAAAAAGGTGTTTTCATTCAGGGAAGAGTTTTGGCTGATTTATCTGAAAAATAAAAGAAAAAGCATTTAAAATTTTCTTTTATAGAGTTAATTTTACATCTTAGTTTCTTTCTCTGATTCTGTGATAAAATGCAAGAGCAACTTAAGGAAGGGCTGGTTTAGCTCTCAGTTCCAGGCCCTTCATGGTACAGAAGGAACGTGAAGCACTCAGTCAAACAGTGCCTGTACTCAACCCACCACCTCCTCTCACTCTCTCACATAGTCACTGCCCACAGAACGGCGCCACCCACAGTGGGCAGGCCTTCCCACCTCAGTCACTGCAATCAGGAAAGTCTCTTGTAGACATGACCATTTCCCAAGTGATTCTAGATCCTGTCAAGTAGCTGACAACGTTATCACACTAATGAAAACGCCAGACCAAAAATAAAAAGAGCCATTACTGTGATTGTCATCTTGATAGGACTGAGAGGGACCTAGGAGAACTAATAAAGCACCTCTGGGTGTGTCTGAGGGCATCCGAGAGATGATTGATTATGGTGGGGAGATCTGCCTTGAATGTATTGTTGACACCATCTAATAGGCTGAGGGCCTGAAAAAGAATAACACAGAAAAATAGGGAGGCTAGCTAACAGCTATATTTTATCTTTGTCTTTTTCCTTCCTTCCCTCCTTCCCCTCATTCTTTCCCATACTTCCTGGCTCCCATGATTTGAGCTGTTCTGCTCTGCCATGATCTCCCCACTATGAAAGAATAACACCACTCAATCTATGAAACAAAATAAATCTTTCTTCTCTTGTTTATATGGGTATTTTGTCACAGAAATGTAAAACCAACACACCAGCAGTGGCTAGAACTATGGTTCTGCTGTTATAAGCACTGGATTTTCTTCCACAGGATCTGGGTTTAATTACATTACAACCATAGCTCCAGTTCTAGGGAATTTGATTACCTCTTCTGCCTCCACAGTCATCCAACATGCACATATACAGACATACATATAAGCACACTACTCATTTAAATTAAAATGATTTGGGGGAAGTAGGCACTGTCATGACTAACTTAACAATATGGTTCTTTGTATTTTGGGTTTATTTATTTATGTATTTATTTATTTATTTAGACAATTTATGTAGCCCTGGCAGGCTTGGAACTGTCTATGTAGACTAAGCTGGCCTTAAGAACGTTCTGTCTCTGCCTCCTTAGTGCTGAATTAAAGGCATGCTCCCCTATATCCAGATTCACAGTGTAGGGTTTTATTGTTATTTTGTTTTGGTTTTGAGACAGGGTCTTACAATGAGGCCTTGGCTGGCCTGACACTCACTAAGTAGACCAGGCTGGCCTTGAACTCATACAACTCTGCCTGCCTTTGTCTCCTGAGCATTGAGATTAAAGACCACCACACCTGTGGTTCTTTTTTTTTTTTTTTTTTT
>NW_022196893.1:20160298-20161700 GCF_008632895.1 Mastomys coucha | reverse complement strand
CCCTTTGCTGAGAGGTGTATAGACCAGGCTGGCCTCAAACTCAGAGATCTGACTGCCTCTGCCTTCCAAGTGTTGGGATTAAAAGTGTGTGCCACCATGCCAGCCACAATGAGGTTCTTAAGTCTCTAGAACTGGTTTGATTGTTGGAGGTATTTGGAATAGCTTGGAGAAATACATTAGAAAGAATTTATGATGCTATAAGTTGAGATTTTTAGGTAATTCTGCTGGGATCTCAGAAGATCAGAATACTGACAGGAAAAAAAAAAAAAGCTGGGCAGTGGTGGCTCATGCCTTTAATCCCAGCACTTGGGAGGCAGAGGCAGGCGGATTTCTGAGTTCAAGGCCAGCCTGGTCTACAGAGTGAGTGCCAGGACAGCCATAGCTATACAGAGAAACCCTGTCTTGAAACAACCAACCAACCAACCAATACTGACAGGATTGTGGGAAGGAAAGAGCAGTTCCATATAGGAACAATGTCTATATTAGGAACAGGATTAAAGGCTACTTGTATTAATTGTGGGGGAAAAATGTGTCTATATTCTATCAGTGCCCTGAGAATGTGTGGAGGCTGAGTTTATTTTTTTATTTTTTATTTTTTTTAATATGTATGGGTGTTTAGCTTGAATGTGTATCTGGGAATTAGATGTCCTGTAACTGGATTTATAAATGGCTGTGAGCCACCGTGTTGTGCTGTGAGTTGAATCTGGGTCTTCAGGATGAGGAGCCAGAATTCCTAACCACTGAGCAATCCCTCTAGCTCCTGGAAGGCTAAGTTAAAGGTGAACAACTAGCTTCTGGTGCAGGCCCTGGTCTCCCTAGCCCTTTCACTCCTGTCTCTCAGACTTCCTCTTCATACTACTACAGCCTCTCTCCAGAGGCCCCTCCACCCTACCCATTTCTAGAGGACTCTGCCTCTTGGTTCAGATCCGATCCAGTTTACCACTTTCCCTTCTGGCCCATCTCCATTCCTTTGTGTCAGCCAGCAGTCCTCAGAATACCAAGGATTCCCAGCAGCAAACTGGGCTGGGCCACAGGAAGATCCCCCCTGCTGATCTTGGGGGTTGGGGGAAATATTCTTAGTCCAGTAGCAGCCTACCAGCAAGAGCTCCCTCTCCTACCCAGTCTCCACTCCCTGGAGTCTCTGACTCTTGGTGTGGATCCCAGCCTCCCTAGCTCTGCCCTGTGGACTTATTGTTTCATTTTGTTTTGAGTACTTTTTTGTCTTATTGTTCTTTTGCTTTTTTATTTTTTATTTTTGTTTTGTAAAAGGAGTTGTTTTCTTGATTTTGTTTGCTTGGTTTTGTTTCTTGTTTCTTTCTTTGGAAAGAGACAGGGGGAAAAAACCCATAGAGTTGGTTGAGTAGGATCAGAAAGGAACCTGAAGAGGACAAAAAAAAAAAAA
>NW_022196893.1:20150286-20160075 GCF_008632895.1 Mastomys coucha | reverse complement strand
TCTGTAGACCAGGCTGGCCTCGAACTCAGAAATCCACCTGCCTCTGTCTCCCAAGTGCTGGGACTAAAGGTGTGCACCACCACCACCCGGCTGGCCTGAAAGCTTTTATTTTGCCCAGCAAAGCACTGCATGTAAAGTGGGGGCCAAGGGAAGTGTAGCTGCTGAATAGACAAAGGTCCTTAAAAAGAAGCCAAATATCTTGCTTCAGGACAGTAGGAACGGGCTGCTCTCACTTTAGTCGAGGCAGAAAGGTTTTACCTCTTTTGAAAGACAGCTCTGGTGCATCCTACTCATGCTCGGTCACTTAGAAAAGCATTTCCGCATAGTCAGTCATCTAAGCACTCAGAGGACACTACACACATGGTCCAAGGGGTACCAGCTACTGACCAAGCTGGTGGCAGACTGGGCACTGTTCATATAATGCTCAGGGCTGGTAGTCTGAATGCTATAAAAAAAGAAAAGCAGCTCCACTCCACGACCTCCTTATCATCAGCTCCTTCTTCCAGGTTCTTGCCCTGTGTTCAGTGACAAACTATAATGCACAAGTGTAAGAAAAATAAAACATTTCTTCCTTATACTGTATTTGGTCATGGTGTTCCATCACAGCAATAGAAACTCTAAGGTATAGATAGAATCATGGAGGCTTCTATTCTGGTTTCAAAGAAAAATGTGGAAAGCCAGGCAATGTGTGGTAGGGTCTGGATCCCCAAAGAAAGGCCCTGGAAAGAGTGATGCTTAATACTGCAATGGTAAGGCCAAGATTCAATAGAGACTCCAGGAGCCAAATATGGTGCCTCATATCTGTATTCCCAGCACTGGCATGACTGAGGCAGGAGGATCACAGTGAGTTTGAGGACAGTATGGATTACACAGTAAGTAAGTAAATAAATAAATAAGGCTAGAGAGATGGCTCAACAGTTAAGAGCACACACTACACTTATAGAAGACAAGAGTTCAATTCCCAGCACCTACATCTGGCAGCCCACAGCCACCTGTAACTCCAGGGGTATCTGATGCCTCTGGCCTTTATGAGGACCTGCACTCACATATGTATACCTCCTTCCTATATATATAATTAAAAATAAAATAAAAGAAAACCTCCAAAAGTCAGAGTTGTCACAAACATGGTATATGTGCTGGGGAAAATTAGAGGAAGTGAACAGACCAGTGCAAGAGAAAAGGCCACGTGGTTATAAGCAGCAAGACCATAGGGGTAAGGCTGTTCAGGACCTTGGGGACTCACATCACACCTCACACTTACTCCAAATGCCAGTCATGGAGCTACAGGGTGTGTGTGCATGTGCGTGCGCACGTGCCATTGCACACATGTGGAGGTGAAGACAACTGTGGTGGTCAGTTCTTTCCTTCCAGCTTGTGTGTGGGTCCAGGAGTGTGTGTGTGCGTGCGTGCGCATGTGCCATTGCACACATGTGGAGGTGAAGACACCTGTGGTGGTCAGTTCTCTCCTTCCAGCTTGTGTGTGGGTCCAGGAGTCAGACTCAGCTGTCGGGTTTGGCAGCAAGTGCCTTTACGCACTTTAAGCCACCTGGCCAAGCAGCAGAACTGCCAGATTTAACTGTGGCCTGCCCAACTTTAGTCTCATATCTCCTTGCTATTCTTCAATTTCTTTCTTCTGGAAATATTTGGAAAATTTGGCACTACTGAGAATATTTTACACTACTATATACTAAAGTATGAGACTTTTTGTTTTGTTTTGTTTTGCTTTACAGAACTTATAGCTAAGATTTTTCAGAGTTTTAGAATAAGCTTTGGATTTAGAATTTTAAATAACACTAGAAAGAACTATTAAAACTACCAGACCTCAGGCTGGTGAAATGGCTCAGCGGGTAAGAGCACTGATTGTTCTTCCAAAGGTCCCGAGTTCGGACCCCAGCTACTACATGGTGGCTCACAACCACCTGTAATGAGATCTGACACTCTTCTGGTGCATCTGAAGACAGCTATAGTGAATCACGCAGGAGCGAGCAGGGCCGGGACGAGTGGGGTTGGCAGAGGTCCTGAGTTCAATTCCCAGCAGCCACACACATGATGGCTCATGGCCATCTGTACAGCTACAATGTACTCATACACATAAAATAAATAAAATAAATCTTAAGAAACAAAAAACTACCAGACCTCTTAGAGATAGATTTGCATTATACTGTCAACATGAGACTTTTGGGAGCCAAAAGTGGAATATTCTAGTTTAAAGAGATGTGTTGGGTTATCAAATTGACAAGGGATAGACCTGTGCTGGTTAAGACTAGTAAAATTCTGGTGTCTGTGAGTGTGTTTTTAGAGAATATTAACTAAGTGTATTAAGACCTACACTGAAGTAGGCAGCACCAATTCTTATGTTAGAAATCCAAATGGGCCGGGTGGTGGTGGCACATGCCTTTAATCTCAGCACTTAGGAGGCAGAGGCAGGCAGATTTCTGAGTTGAGGCCAGCCTGGTATACAGAGAAACCCTGTCTCGAAAAACCAAAAAAAAAAAAAAAAAAAAAAAAAAAAAAAAAAAAAAAAAAAAAGGAAGAAATCCAAATGGAATAAAAGGAGAAAATGAAGCCAGGCAGTGGTGGTACACACCTTTAATCCCAGCACTTGAGAGGCACAGGCAGGTGGATCTCTGAGTCTCTGGCCGGTCTACAGAGTGAGTTCCAGGACAACCAGGACTCTACAGAGAAATTATATCTCGAAAAAACAAAAAACAAAAACAAAAAGGGGGTGGGCAAGAATGGAAGAAGTCAGCCAGTATAGGCATTCCCCCTGTTTCCTTACCAGCACAATACAACTACTTTTTGTTCCACCATACCCTCTCTGACCTAATAGATTAAAACCTCTGAAACTGACTGTGAGCCCAGAATCATCTTTCCACCCTTGTTTTGTTTTGCTCAGCTGGTCACATTATCTGGTGTCATTATCTGGTCACAATGACATAAAACTGACACATTACCTTTAGTTAGTATCCAAATCATCAGAACATTTCATAATTAAGGAACCAAAAAAATTTAGTATTGCCTTGGTGGTGGCACACACCTTTGATCTCAGTACTCAGGAGGCAGAGGCAGGCTCTCTCTTTGAGTTCAAGGCCAGCCTGGTCTATAGAAAAACTTCCAGGACAGTCAAGGCTACATAGTGAGACCCTGTCTAGAAAAAAAAAACAAAAACAATTTAGTATTAATATGAATCCATTCTACTTGACTAACTGGCTCAGTGGTTAGAATGTCACCCCAAAAAATCTACAGACTATGGGTACTGTTAACATGATAATAGTACCAGGTACTCAGGAGACTAAGGAAAAGGGATCTCTGGAGGCCAAGAATTCAAGGCCAGCCTGGGCAATACTAGAAGACAATGTTTGTTTCTTTTGCATCTGGAGATACCCATATTAAATCAACTAAGTCAGTCTAAGAGAGACAATGTTGCATGTTTTCTTTCCCTGTGGGTCTTAGACTATGTATAGATACATAAAAGCAAGATTGTCTGGAGGAACAAAGGGGAGCAAAGTGGAGTGAGGAAGGAAAAGAAAAGAGCCGTAGAGGACAGAGAGAATGTGCTTAAATACTAGACTTGCATGAAAGTGGCTTTTGGTACCATGTACAATTTTAAAAAATTATAGCTAGAGAGCTAGAGAGATGGCTCAGTGGTTAAGAGCATTGATTGCTCTTCCAAAGGTCCTGAATTCAAATCCCAGCAACCACATGGTGGCTCACAACCATCCATAATGAGATCTGATGCCCTCTTCTGGTGTGTCTGAAGACACCTACAGTATACTTACATATAATAATAAATAAATCTTTAAAAAAAAAAAAAAAGAAAAGGAACTGAGGGCATGAGAAAGATTGCAGGGATGTTTCCAGTTTCATAACAGTGCTGGAAATCCATGAACAAATGCACATTCTTGGTGTGCTAGCTTGAATGACAATGGACCCCACAGGCTCATGTACTTGCATTTAGTCACCAGTTGGTAAAGTACTTGGGAGCATTAGGAAGTGTATATACCCCCGTTAGTGTGAGTGTTACTGGAGGTGGGCTTTGAGGTTTCTTTTCTTTTCCTTCTTTCTGTCTGTCTCTTTCATTTATTCATTCATTAGAGGTTTCTTTCTTTTCTTTTCCTTCTTTCTGTCTCTGTCATTTATTCATTCATTAGAGGTTTCTTTCTTTTCTTTTCCTTCTTTCTGTCTGTCTCTTTCATTTATTCATTCATTAGAGGTTTCTTTCTTTTCTTTTCCTTCTTTCTGTCTGTCTCTTTCATTTATTCATTCATTAGAGGTTTCTTTCTTTTCTTTTCCTTCTTTCTGTCTGTCTCTTTCATTTATTCATTCATTAGAGGTTTCTTTCTTTTCTTTCTTTTGTTCCTTCATTTGTTTGCTCGTTCTTTGTTTTTTGTTTCCAAGACAGGGTCTCACTATAGAGCTCTGGCTGTTCTGGAACTCACTATGTAGACCAAGCTGGACTCAAACTCACATCTTTGTGATCTGCCTCCTTCTGTCTCTCAAGTGCTGGGATTAAAGGCATGAAATACTACATTCAGCTTTGGACTCTGAGGTGTCAATAGCCCATGCCAGGCCCAGTGTCCCTGTCTCTCTGCTGCCTGCAGATCAAAATGTAAAGCTCTCAACTACTTACTTCTCCAGCACCATGCTGCACCATGTCTTCCTTACGTGGCTCCATGTTCCTCGCGATGATGATGATAACGACTAACCCTCTGAGACTGTAAGCTAGCCTAGTCAAATGTTTTCTTTTAAGAGTTGCCATAACCATGGCACCCCCTCGAAACAACAGAACACACCTGAGCACAAGCTAACTGATAATCCCTCTCAACTTGTAGAAGAAAAGCACTGTAAACTGTGTTCTTTAACCACTGCAAACAATTCACATTTCTCAAAGAAATGACTAACTCCAAGGACTGCAGCAAAAATGTAGAACTGCATGTATACTAATAAAATACAAGCAGCTGGGCAAACTGGCACACAACTGTAATCTCAGCGCTCACCAGCCAGATCTCTATGAGCTCAAGGCCAGACTGGTCTACAAACCAAGACCCTGTCAAGAAAAAAAGAAAGAAAAGAAGAAAGAAAGAAAGGAAGGAAGGAAGGAAGGAAGGAAGGAAGGAAGGAAGGAAGAAAGAAAGAAAGAAAGAAAGAGAGAAAGAAGGAATAAAACAAAACAGAACAATGTTTTTCTACTTTTCTTGAATTGAATACAAGATATAAGCAAGATATCTCCATAGACGGTAAGGTGATCTTCCTTGCATGTTCCCTCATATAGAATCTAGACATTTATATATTTAATACATATATGTATAAACATAAGAGTATGAGAGTTAAAGAGGAGACTATATGGGAGGAAGGAGACCAGCAGGAAGGACGCAGGAAAGTAATGGAGCACGACTATAAACAAGGAAAAATTTACTTGTGTGTCAACTAAAAATTTAATGATAAAAAAGTGGAAAGATCCTGTCTCAAAAAAAAAAAAGAAAGAAAGAAAAGAAAAGAAACTGAAGGACAAAAGGCAAAAAGTAGAAACAACTGCAGTGTGCATCAACAGATAAATGAATAAACAAAATAAGACAGGTAGCAGAGGGGTGTAGTTCAGTGGTAAAGTATATGCATAACATGTATACAACATGCATACAACCCCAACACCAAAGAACATGTGCATAAACAAATGATGGAATAGCCCTCAGTATTGAAAAGGAAATTCAAAGGCAGGTGGATCTCTGTGATTTCCAGGCCACCCTAGTCTACAGAGCAAGTTCCAGGACAGCCAGGGCTACATAGAGAAACCTTGTCTCTAAATTGATTAATTAATTAATCAAAAACCCAAATACCACCAGGCAGTGGTGGCGCACGCCTTTAATCCCAGCACTTCGGAGGCAGAGGCAGGTGGATTTCTGAGTTCGAGGCCAGCCTGGTCTATAGAGTGAGTTCCAGGACAGTCAAAGCTATACAGAGAAACCCTGTCTCAAACAAAACAAAACAAAACAAAACAAAACAAAACAAAACAAAACCTGTTACCTCCTCCCTTCAGCTCAGCCATCGGACTCTGGCAGTCTCTGCTTGGAGGCTACCACCTGGGGAGCAAAGACAAAAGCTCTCTGCAGACTGTCAGTTCTTCTTTGAAGAAAGCTGCCTGGAAGTTCACACCAAGATAAGAATAAGTCTACCGAGTTGCTGGGGACTTTGGCACCTGACTTCTTCTGCAGTGTTTATGTTATGCAAATATCATGTAACCTCGAGATTCGGTTCCGGTTTCTCGTGTACCTATATATATTCTGGATATTCTAAGTAAAGTGGAAGCCTTGATTGGGACACAACTTGGCTTTGTGTTTTCTCTTGCATTTCGAACCCTCTATTTCAGGTCCTTTGGTCCTTCTCCTGAGAGAACCCAGTTCATGAAACTGTGGGCAGTTTCAAAAACCAAGTACCATATAGTTCCATTCCCATGAGGAAAGACAGAAAGTTCAACAGCAGTTGCCCAGGGCCTGAAGGGAGGGCGAGTTAACAGCCACTATACCATAGGTACAAGGCTTCAGTTTGACACAATGGGGCTGGGTTATGAACTACGTGACCCGGAGCCTGCCTAGTATGTGGGAGTTCCTGGGTTCAGGCTCAAGCATTGTAGGTGCTTCAGGACCAATGAGAGAATGAGAGGAGAGGAGATGTATTCACCAGTGGACCAGAGCCCAGATGGCTCCTGAAAGGTACTGGGCCCAGTTTTCGTTCTCATTTTATATTCTACAACCCTAAGGTAGGCGAGTGAGTAAGACTGGTCAGGTTTTCAGGATCCACTGTCTCAGCTGTTCCATGTAGCAAATGAAGTCATGCTTGACAAAAGGCAGTATAAGCAGTGCTTTGAGTGAATCACTAAATATAACAACAAATCAATGTATGATAATTGGTTTTCCTATCTTAGCCTACTTCAAGGGGTAAAAAATAAAGAAAAAAAAAGTTCTGTAAAAAATGTGTTTTTTTAGTTCTGGGGTTAACATATAGTACAGATTGCTACCATGGTGGGTTTCATACTACATATATTTTATTACAGCTAAGTGAAAATTAGTTGAACTTGGTAGCCCAGCTACTTAGGAGGCCTCAATAGGAGGATCACTAATTCATCACTAACCTAAACTCAAGTGTTGGGGGAGGGTGAGGCAGAGGCTGGTGGATATCTGTGAGTTCAAGGGCAGTCTGGTGCAGCAAGTTCCAGGACAGCCAGGGCTACCCTGTCTCAAAAATAAAATAAAATAAAATAAAAATAAACACTTTAGAATAATAATACACAAAGGCCTTTAAATATATGCCATTATCTTTTATTCTTTTATTTTATTAACTTACAGAAGTAACTAAGAAGTAAGTAGCTAGAGAATTTGAATGTGGTAGTGCCAGCCAAACAGCTCAGTGGGTAAAAGATATTCATGTCAAGCTCAGCAACCTGAGCTCAACCCCAGAAGCCATGTAAAGGTAGACGGACAGACGGACAGAGGCTGGGCAGAGTGCTGTATGTCTTCAGTCCAGTGCTTAGGAAGCACAAGTGGGGGAGCAGGGTGGGATCTCTGTGAATTTGAGGCCAGCCTGATCTACAGAATAAATTCCAGGCTATGTATCCAGGGACACATGCTAAGCCCATCTTTAAAAAAAGAAAAAAAAAGTCGATTAAAAACAAAACAAAACAAACAAAAAACTCCAGGGGCTGGAGAGGTGGCTCAGTGGTTAAGAGTGGTTAAGACGGCTCTTCCAGAGGTCCTGAATTCAAATACCAGCAACCACCCATAATGAGATCTGATGCCCTCTTCTGGTGTGTCTGAAGACAGCTACAGTGTACTTATGTATAATAATAAATAAATCTTTGGGCCGGTGAGAGCAGGGACTGAGCGAGTGGGGTTGACCAGAGTGAGCAGAGGTCCTAAATTCAATTCCCAAAAACCACATGAAGGCTCACAACCATACAGTGTACTCATATACACATAAAATAAAATAAATAAATCCTAAAAAACCTCCAAAAAGCTGTCCTAATGTCACTCCCCCAAACACATACATTATTTTTTAAAGATTTATTGATTTATTTTATGTATATGAGTATAATTATAGCTGTCTTCAGACACAGGAGAGGGTGTCAGATCCCATTACAGATGGTTGTGAGCCACCATGTGGTTGCTGGGAATTGAACTCAGGACCTCTGAAGAGCAGTCAGTGCTCTTAACAGCTAAGCCCTCTCTCCAGCCCCACTCCCCCCATTATACACACACATACACAATAAATGAAACTTTTAAGAGATTTATTTTGTTTATTTTTTTTTATTTATGTTTGTTTATTGAGACAGAGTCTTTCTCTATATATAGTACTGACTGTCCTGGAACTCACAGAGAACTTCCTGCATCTGCTTCCCAAGTGCTGGTATTAAGTCACATACCCAGCCCAAGATTTTACTTTCTATCTATCTATCTATCTATCTATCTATCTATCTATCTATCTATCTATCATCTATCTATGTGTGAATGCTCTGTTGCACGTACACTTGCATGCCAGAAGAGGGCATCGGATGCCCTTATAGATGGTTGTGAGCTACCATGTGGTTGCTGGGATTTGAACTCAGGATCTCTGGAAGAGCAGTCAGTGCTCTTAACCATTGAGCCATCTTTCCATCCCAGAATTCTAAATTAGAAGCCTTGTGCTATTTCTTTTTTTATTTGTTTGTTAAAGAACTGCCAGTCAGGTGTGCTAGTAGTTCAAGTTTTTAATCCCAGTATGTGGGAGGCAGAGGTAGGCCAATCTCTATGTTCAAGGCCAACCTAGTTTACAAAGTGAGTCTAGGTCAGCCATGGTCTTTGTCTCAAAAATAAGCTAAATTAGAAGTGTGTGTGGGTTCGAGATTGGCCTGGTCTACAGAGTGAGTTCCAGGACAGCCAGGGCTCCATAGAGAAACCCTGTCTCGAAAAACCAAAAAAAAAAAAAGAAAAGAAAAGAAAAAAAAAAAAAGAAGTGTGTGTGGCCGGGCAGTGGTGGCACTTGCCTTTAATCCCAACACTTGAGAGGCAGAGGCAGGCGGATTTCTGAGTTTGAGGCCAGCCTGGTCTACAGAGTGAGTCCAGGACAACCAGGACTACACAGAGAAACCCTGTCTCAAAATACCAAAAAAAAAATAGAAGTGTGTGTGTGCATGCCTATATGTGTGAGTGTGTCAGAGAGAGTGGGAGAGTTGGGGGGGGGGCTCAACTATTAAGAGCAAATACTGATCTTGCAAAGACTCGAGTTCGGTTGACAGCATCTACATTGAGTGGCACCGAGTGACTCGCAACAACCTGTAAGTCTAATTCCAGAGGACTTGATGCTTCTGGCCTCCAAGAACATTTTCATTCATGTGCAGACATACAAATAATTAAAACTAAAATTAAAATCTAGCCAGGAATGGTGCTGCTCGGCTTTGATTCAACACTTGGGAGGCAGAGACACAGATCTACAAAGTGGAGACCTATCTCCACAAGTAAATTAAGTTAAAATTTAAAATCCTTATGAAGCATGTAGAGAACTGCCTGAAGAACAAACTTGTCTGAGGATTTGGCCAGGAGCATGTAAAGCACAGTCTAGACTAACTCCAGACACAAAAAAGAAAAAGGGAAAATGGGGAGCCCAGCTTAGGTCAAAAGTGAACATTCTACAATTCTAGACCTCTCTAATGAAAACCTTTCTCACTCCGGCAATAAAGTGCCATCCACCGGGTGTGGTGGCACATGCATTTAATCCCAGCACTTGGGAGGCAGAGGCAGGTGGATTTCTGAGTTCAAGGCC
>NW_022196893.1:20131224-20150166 GCF_008632895.1 Mastomys coucha | reverse complement strand
GCCACCACTGCCCGGCTGCCACCACTACCCGGCTACACAGAGGCCTTTTAGCACAGGGCAGTGTAGGGAACAGAGGAAACCCTGAACAGTTCTGAGGGATTGTTTGACATGAGCCTGCCATGCCAAGGACCAAGGCCTGGATCCATGGGAAGCTGGAAAAGCTTTTCCCCTGGGTCAGGCTAAGAGAACCAAAGCTGCCTTCTGGTCCAAGTTCCCCTATTAACAAACAATTGACCAGTACGTGCAAAAAATCCTAGCAATGCAACTTCTCTTCTCCCACATGTTTACATCCTGAAGTCTCAGGCATCTGTATCTCCTACAGATACCTCCTGTCTAACTCTTCCCCACTGTGCTGTACAAAATAAACATGCTGAACTTCCCCATATTGGTAGCTGGTGCTACTGCACTGAAGTACACACAGCCCACTTGGCTCCAATATCTGTCCTTTCTGCATTCCTCATTGCCCTACACAGGGTTCTAGAATAGTTACTCTGGAAGAGCCAGAGCATAAAAGTATAAACAGAAGGAAGAGAGCTGGATGGAGAAGACAGGCAGGACAAGACAGATGCTCACCTACAGAAACACCATGTAGAAGACAATCAACAGGGTTAAAGGGTTTTGTTGTTGGTTTTTTGGTTTGGTTTGGTTTGGTTTGGGTTTTTTGGAGGAAGTATTTCAAGACCAGGTTTCTTTGTGTGGCCTTGGCTGTCCTGAAGACAAACTACTTACTGTGTAGCCCTGGCTACCCTTAAACTCATAGAGAGCTGCCTGTCTCTGCTTCTGGAGCGCCGGGATTAAATGTGGGCACTACCATGCCCAGCATAATCTCCAAATCTCCTATTTGTTGATGTTGCTTGTTTTTACTATATCCTAGACTGGCCAAGAACACACAATGTAACCCAGGCTGGATCTAAACTAGCAGAATTTTCTACTTCAGCCTGCTAGGATTACAAGTATGAGCCACCATATCTGGCTCCAAATCTTCAGATGTATAACTGCTTTAACTTTTAACCCTGTTCAGGCCAATACTATGGCAATAACTAATAACCCTGCCCAGGGTGCATTCTGAAGCCAACAGGAGCTGTGGGGCATATGCATAGCCACTCTGCCAGCATGTTTTCCTGCCTACCCTCTGACCTCAGCCCACTAGACTTTAAGTCCTCCACTGACTGGTATCTTAGCTCAACTGTTATACAAAACACATAGGTTGGGACATTAAAACAGTATTTATTGCCAGGCGGTGGTGGCGCATGCCTTTAATCCCAGCACTCAGGAGGCAGAGGCAGGCAGATTTCTGAGTTCGAGGCCAGCCTGGTCTACAGAGTGAGTTACAGGACAGCCAGGGCTACACAGAGAAACCCTGTCTCGAAAAAACAAAAACAAAAACAAAAAACAGTATTTATTTCTCATATTTTAGGAATCTAGTAGAAGTCAAAATCAAGGAGCTGGTAGGCTCTAGCCCTAGTACAGATGGTTGCCATCTTAACTAATCCAAATTTGAGAGCCCTATTCTCATGCCTTCATTTAACTTAATCATCCCTTAAAGACTCGCCTCCAAATATGATTAGGTTGGGGGTTAGGGCTTGAATGTATAATGGGGGAGCACACATCTATAACCCTGCCTACCTGTGTGCTCCCATTCCATCCAAGTTAGGAGGTTTTAAGGACAACATGAAGACTTAGAGGCACAGCACCTGCCTTGTGCTCCACAGTGAGGACTAAGCACCCAGCAGCCGCTCCAGTGCTGTCCTAGGCTTGGTCTGCTTGTGGTTGCATGCTCCTGGGATGCAGGAGAGTATCTAACTCTCAAGAGTTAGTCTATACACCAACAAAATCTCAGAAAGGTGACTTCAATGCAAAGTCCCAAAAACATCAGGAGCTCTGCCAGGCCCTAAGTGTCTCTTGGTTTTCACAGGAGCATCTTATCTGTTAGATATGAAGACAAAGAAAAAAGTAAAAGCTTTACTATTAACTGTGGCAGTTCTTCCAGCTAAGGACAGAGCTGCCGAACACTGTGAAGACACTCTCAGGACTAGTGTAAAGGGACTTGGATCATCATGAAACCAAACAATGACACCAACCAGCCACAGAACTGAAGTAAACAGGCCAGACCATAGCAGAATACCCCTGTCTACAGACACACATACAGACCAGTTTCTGTCACTAATCAAGTTTGTAATCTTAGGAAAATACCTGGTGAATGTGTAATACAAAAGAATGCATGGCTCTAGGACACTGCTGTTATGACGAGCAAGCACTGCCACCAGTCACCCCCAAGCAATGGCAGAGAACAACAGACACATCACACTAACCTACCCACTAGAGACAGAGTACCCACACCCTGCTTGTTCTCAGTACAGCAGTGTTTAGAACCAGAATGGGAACCCTTGGCCAAGGGCTAGCAGGAAAAGGCATATTGTGGCTGAGACCCTTAGGGGAAAACAGCTAAAGAAAAAAAAAAAAAACATTACCAGGGTTAGAGAGCTATCTCAATGGTTAAGAACACATAGCCAGGGCTGGAGAGATACCTCTGATTGCTCTTCCAGAGGAGCTGGGTTCAATTCCCAGCACCCACATAACAGCTCAAAGCTGTAACGCCGAGATCTGACACTCTCACACAGATATACATGCAGGCAAAACACCAATGCGTGCAGGGCAGTGGTGGCCCACTTTTTCAATCCCAGCACTTGGGAGGCAAAGGCAAGCAGATCTCTACAATCCAGTCCAGCCTGGTCTACAGAGAGAGTTCCAGAACAGCCAAGGCGACCCAGAGAAACCCTGTCTCAAAAATAAAAGACAAACACAAAACAAAACAAAAATCATCAATGCGCATAAAATAAAAAATTATTTAGGAAAAAAAAAAAAAAAAGACTAACACTGTTTTTGCAGAGGACCTGAATTCAGTTCCCAGCACCCAGAGAGTGCAGCTCACAGCCAGCTCCACTGGAACTTGATGCCTCCAGCCTCCAAAGGCACCTGCACTCTCACACACAAACACACATACAGAGCCACAAACATACTGTTAAGTAAAAGTAACAATAACAGCAGCCAGGTATGGTAGAACATGCCTTTAATCCCAGCATTCCGGAGGCAAAGGCTGGCAGATCTCTGTGAGTTCTAGGTCAGCCTGGTTTATACAGTGAGTTCCAGGCTACCAAGGCTCCACAGTGAGACTTTGTTTCAAATAAGTGGTAACAACAACAACAACAACAACAACAAGAAAAATTGCCAAAAGCCAGGCATAGTGTACAGGCTTTGTTTGTTTTAGGATTTATTTATTTATTTATTTATTTAATGTATGTCTTCAGACACACGATAAGAGGCCATCGGTTCCCACAGGCAGGAGGATTACCACAGATTTGAGATGGTTGTGAGTCACCATGTGGTTGCTGGGAATTGAACTCAGGAACTCTGAAAGAGCAGCCAATGCTCTTAACATCTGCTTGACCTCTGCGCCATCTCTCCAGCCCTGTTTGTTTTTTGAGACAGGGTTTCTCTGTGTGGCTCTGGCTGTCGTGGAACTCTCTCAGTAGACCAGCAGGCTGCCTACCTCTGCCTTCTGAGTGCTGGAATTAAAGAAGTATGCTACCACCAATCAGCCAAAAGACTGATTTGGGGTTGGGGGTGGCACATGCCTTTAATCCCAACACTTGGGAAAGAGAGTCAGGTTGACTCTGTGAGTTCAAGGTCAGCCTGACTCAAAAAGAATCAAAAAAAGTTAATGAAACGACCCAAAGAGCCACAATACGACATTAAAAAGCACCAGGGAGGAAAGAGGGGCGGTAAGCAAAGCTAAACCGCCAACAGCAGCACAAAGGAACTAAGAGCCAAGGAGCTCACACTTTAGGATCTTCTCACACTTATATTGAACCTCCAGAGACTAGGCAGGAGGATTACCACAGACTTGAGATAGCCTGAGCAATATAGCAATTCTGATATTAGCACAGGCTAGTCAGACCCTATCTGAAAATAAAGAGTCAACATTTCTTTGCTTTCCCTTCACTCTCGGCAGTTCTTAAAACCCACGATAACCAATAAAGTTATCAAGACAGGTGCCAGAGCCTCATCCCCAAGAGGCTTCACATCTTCCACTCAATACCTTTGAATACATTGACCAAAGGTGAACAAGCTTCCCCAGTCCTCCCTAATGATGGCAAAACCGTGGAGAGAGGCATAAACATCCAGCTGACCCAGGCCTACAAGTAAACCAAGGTGACAACATGGAGAAGAGAGAAGAGAATCCTGCTGCACATGGCCCACACTACCAACCAACCTGGACTCATAACCGAAAAGTAAGAATCCTGCTGCGCACGGCCCACACTACCAACCAACCTGGACTCATGACCGAAAAGTAAGAATCCTGCTGCGCACGGCCCACACTACCAACCAACCTGGACTCATAACCGAAAAGTAATCTTGTTTTAAACCACTAATCATTAGGGTGGGCTGTCACATAGTAACATAAATTATAAACCACTGTAACCCTTTCAGTTTCCCTCAAGTTTCTAATATCCTCATCCCCTTAATTCAGGGGGTGGGGAGGCAAAGGTCTCAAGTGTTAATGCTTCCTCTCCCTCCATCCGCTCCATCAAATCCATCATGTTCCCTGACCTTCCTTCTGTCACAAAGAGCCCTGCTCCCATCCGAGACCAGCCACTCCATCTCCACGTCTTCCCAACCTGCTCCATCTGAGACCTTTCCCATCGGTATCTCTAGTCTCTCCTCCTCCTCTAGTGCATACACACACAAATGCTCATGCGACACATGCCCCACAGACATCTCTTCAGTTCCGGTGCCTTGCCTTGCCTGAATTCTTGGACATCACATGTCCTCCAGCCTCAGAGCTACTCCTGGTCAGCCTCTACTCTGCTTAGTCTTCATCTTTCTTCTCTCTTTGTGTCATGTGTGTAATGTCACGTTGAAGAGTGCCAGACTCAACTCAACTCAAAGCCGCAACTTTTGGATTTCACTGCCTTGTCTGGTTGGCTCCTTTAAGTTAATAATAAAAATGTTGTGGACAGGCCGGGCAGTGATGGCGCACGTCTTTAATCCCAGCACTTGGGAGGCAGAGGCAGGCAGATCTCTGAGTTTGAGGCCAGCCTGGTCTACAGAGTGAGTTCCACAACAGCCAGGGATATACAGAGAAACCCTATCTCAAAAACCAAAAATGTTGTGGACTGAGGAGAAAAAATAAAAATGGGTGCCAAAGTCTAGTCCTATTACTTAAAAGGCTGAGAAACAGTCACTTGGTCACCTGGGACCAGAAGTTCAGGGCCAGCCTGACAACATAGCAGGATTCTATCTTTTTTAAAACAAAAAGTTGGGTGTGGTGGCTGTATTCAGGGTTCTCTAGAGGAACAGAATCAAAGAATGAATCTATATGTATTAAAGGTAAATTTATTCAAATGGCTTACTGTGATCTGGCTAGTCCATCAATGGCTGGTCAAGAATCCAGTAGCTGAATACCTTGGCTGATCTTTACTCTAAGTTGGAATTCTGAAGTAGCTTCTAATACCAGTGAATACCATACTAATGCCTCAGCAGGGTACACGAGCTGGCTATCAAGAGCAGCAGGCAAAAAGCAAGGGTTTCTTCTTCCTTGCTCTTTTATGTAGGCCACGCCAGAAGATATAGTCTAGGTTTAGGGTGGGCCTTCAAACCTAAAATAATCCAATTTAGGGTCCATCTTCCTCCTACAAATGATCTAATCAAGAGAATACTTTACAGGTGTACCCACCTGCTTGGGTTTTAGTTGATTCAAGGTGTACTCCAGTTGACAACCAAGATTAGCCATCACAGTGGCTCATACCTTTAAAGCCAGCAGGCTGTGCATTTGAGATGAGATATATATAGAGAGACATACATATATACATATATGCATATATATATGTGTGTGTGTGTGTGTGGTACACACATATACATGGAGGGGGGACAAAGCTCTGATTCAGAAAGGGTGGAACAACTTTGTATCAGACTAGAGTACCTTTCCTGCAGTTCTGAACAAAATCTTAAAAACAGATTATCTAAAGGCACTGAACATACAAAAACTAGGATAATTAGACAACCATTGAAAGGAAGCAACTAGATGAATAGCTTTGACTTGAAGCTTGGTTCACTTAAAGTACAAAACAGAAGTTCAGAGTTAATGGGGCTAGAGAGATGGCTGAGTGGTTGAGAGCAGGTACTGATCTTACAGAGGCTCTGAGTTCAGTTCCCAGGACTTACACCTAACAGCTTACAACTACCTGTAATCCAAGCTCCTGGGGAATCTGGCCTCTGGCCTTTTTAGGTCTGTCTACTCACATATGTACACACACACACACACACACACACACACACACACACATACACACATATAAGCTCAGAGTTCAGAATGAACAAAAAGAAAGTCTAACAAATAAGGAAATCCTAGGTTAGCATTAAACTTCTCTCTAAATCCCCAGATGGGACAACAGATGAGACTTCAAAGAACAAAGCAGGAAGCAGTTGCTGCTGCTATGGGTGTGCCAGCGGTGGGACATACTCTGTATCTGACTCCGAGAGCAGCCGCCACATGGTGACAGCTATCCAGAACTAAGAAGACAGTATCCAAGTCAGAACTGCCAAATAGAAGGATTTTCTATTTCAATACAGAAGGGTCACGATTTATAAGAACCAAGGTCTCATTTAACACAGTCCAGCTCCACACTTCAGATTCTCTTGTCTCAGTTTCAGCTAGGATTAGAGGTGTTTACCATTATACTTGGCCATTTTATAGTTTTTAAACATATCAACCCAACAGTACAAAAATGATAAATACACCTAGAATATTACAGATGAACTAATGGGGAAATATAGAAACTATCTTAAATGTAGACAAAAACATTATTAGATAATCAATAGTAGCTGACTTACCACAAGCAGGGACTAGAAAACAATGAAATGAGTTCTTTGAAGGGCCCAAAGACAAAAAGTTGTCAAACAGGATTTCACAGCCAGCAAAAGAATCTTTCAAAGAAAACATGTAGGGTCTAAGGATATACATCAGTTGAAAGAATGCTTGCCCAGCATAAACAAAACACAGTTATGCTGTAATCCCAGCACTCAAATGGTAATAGCAAAAGGATCCAAGTTCAGAAGTTCAAGGTCATTCTCTGCCAAGAGTCTAAAGTCAGCCAGGACTGACAGAACATGTCTCTAAATAAGTAAATCCCAGCATTCAGGAGGCTGATGCAGGAGGATCCCAAATCAACCAGAGCAAAACCTCATCTCAAAAGGAGGTCAGGAGCTGTGCGCCAGGACTCACACCTGTAATCTCAGTAGTCCAGAGGCTGAGAAGGATCCTTGTGATTTCAGGCCAGCCAGGGGTATAGAATGAGACTCTGTCTCAAAGGGAAAAAAATCTGGTTGAGAATGTAGCTCAATAGCAGAGCACCTGCCTAGCACACAAAAGACCCTGGGTTCAATTTCCAATATAGCCAAAAATGACTGTATAAATACTTATATAGTATTTTGCTTAATTCCAGTACTTAGAAGGCTGTGACAAGAGGACAACTGAGTTTCAGGCCAGTCCGAACTACAGACTGATAGCCTGTCTCAAAAAACACCAAAACTGCTGGGCTGTGGTGGCACACGCCTTTAATCCCAGCACTTGGGAGGCAGAGGCAGGCAAATTTCTGAGTTCGAGGCCAACCTGGTCTACAGAGTGAGTTCCATGACAGCCCTGAGAAACCCTGTCTCGAAAAAACAAAAAACAAAAACCACCAAAACCAAGACAGCACTGTCAAGCATATACAAGGAAGAAAAGAAAAGAGGGAGAGAAGGTAGGGAAGACGAGAAAGAAAAAGAAAGGGAAAAAAGAAGGAAAACTTGGCATTTATAAATATCTCTTCATAAATTTTCAAGATCCTCAACAAAACCATATCACACACATGAAAAGAATGTACATCATGCCAAGAATTTATACTGAGAATGCAGTTATTTTTAACATCTGAAAAACCAATCAATATAAACATACCACAAATCAATGAAAATAAAATAACCATCTGAATTGATGCAGAAAAAGCATTTGACAAAATCCAACAACATCTTTCATTATAAGAACATTCCAGGGACTAGTGAGATCACTCAGCAGGTAAGTCGCTTGCTACACAGCCAGGTGAACTTATTCTCCAGATGCCACCAAAAGGTGGAAGGAGAAAGCTGACCTCATGAACTTGTCCTTTGACTTCCATATGCACATCATGGCACACATACTCACATATTACACACACACAGTAATAACACATGTAACCATAGCATACAGATATTCATATGTCATATATACCCAGTACTAACACATGCAACCATGGTACATATACTCACATACTACACACACAGCAATAATCAATAGTTGTTTAATTCCACAAAATGGAAACAAAAGCAACTTTCTCAATCATTGAAGGCCCAGTTTTATCACTTTTATTTATTTAACACTCTTTGGGGGCTTTTACTCAAAACAATTAAAAAGTAAAACAAAATGCATACCAATTGAAAGGGAAAAATAAAAAAACTATCTTTATTTGCAGATATAATTATGTAAGTCCAAAGGGATATAGTATGGAGACTAATAAGTTATACAATGTTGCAGAATATACAGCAATTGTATCTTTATACAATAACAATTAAAAGCAATATAAAAACATTCATGATACCACCAAAAGGACAAAACACCTCAAAATAATTCAAATGAAAAAAATACCCTTACAGTGAAAACATAAAATATTGCTAAGAAAAAAATCTAGGGCTGGAGAGATGGCTCAGTGGTCAAGAGCACTGTCTGCTTTTCCAGAGGTCCTGAGTTCAATTACCAGCAACCACATGATAGTTCACAAGCATTTATACTAGGATCTGATGCCCTCTTCTGGCATACAGGTGTACATGCAGATAAAGCACTCATATACATATAAATAAGTAAATAATTTTTTAGAATATAAATAAAATAATAAAATTAAATGCATACATAAAAGATTGACTAATTTTTTAAAGATTTATTTATTATTATATGTAAGTCCACCGTAGCTGTCTTCAGACACACCAGAAGAGGGTGTCAGATCTCATTATATATGGTTGTGAGCCACCATGTGGTTGCTGGGATTTGAACTTAGGACCTTCAGAAGAGTGGTCAATGCTCTTAACCACTGAGCCATCTCTCCAGCCCAAGATCGACTAATTTAACTCTGAATTTGATCTATAGATTCCATATAATACCAATCTAACTCATACCAAAATGAATCATACATATTTAAAAACTTGTTCTAAAACTAGCAGGATAAATTGGGTAAAAGAAATTTGTTTTGTTTTCTTATTTTTGAAAGAGTCTTTTTATATACATATATATTTATATACATACACACTAATAGATAGATAGACAGATAGATATAGATATATAAATAAATAAAACCCAGGGTAGCTTCATGATTCTCCTTTTATTCAGCAGATTCCAGACTACTAAAATCACAGGTGTGTCATTCCACACAAGGTTCACGTATTTTATAATTCCATTTAAAGTCTGAAGACCTAGAAATTAATTTATAGTGACAGAAGAAGAACATCAACTACTTGAAGATTGAAAAGATGGTTGTAATGACTGAAAAGAAAACAGGAAATTTTCAAGGGTGTTAGAAATGTTCTACATGTTGATATGAAAGATGTCCACAGTAATGGGTTTTTTTGAGACAGGATCTCACTATGTAGCCCTGGCTGGCCCAGTAGTCATTGTAAAGATTAGACTGGCCTTGAACTCAAAGAGATCTGCCTGCTTCGGACTCCTTATTATCAGAATTAAAAGTATGAGCTACCTCAACTGACAACATTAATATTCATACTTGTTAAAACTTATTAAATTCAAACAGATAAAGGTTTCCCTGGGTATGAAATATACTTCAATAATTGTAAATGCAACAAACAAAATACAAACAAAAGGCTGCAGTTCAGCCAGAAGGATGGAAGCTGCTGGCTGTATATGACTATATCATTTCCAAAATAATTTTACAAAACAAGACATGGGGGGCCAGCAATATGGCTCAGGATCTGAGTTGGAAAGGGAAAACCAACTTCAGCAAGTTGTCCTCTGACCACCACACAAATATACACACTAATCATGTAAATTTAAAATAATAATAAAAAGATACAGAACAATGTGTGAAGTCTGCTTTATGGATACTTTTTCTTGGGGGGGAGAGGATCTCTAGTGGTTCGAATGAGAACACACACACACACACACCATGGACTTATATATTTGAATACTTGGACCCCAGTTGGTAAAACTGTTTGGAAAGGATTAGGAGTTGTGGCTTTGTTGGAAGAGGTGTGTCACTGGAGGCTTGAGGTTCAAGAGCCCACACCATTCCCAGTCAGTTTTCTGTGACTCATGTTTGTGATCAGGATGTAAGCTCTCAGCTACTGCTCCAGCACCATGCCTGCTCGAACCCACCGTAACTGTGCTTTCTTTTGTTGCCTTGGTCATGGGTGCTTTGTCACAGCAATAGAAAGTGATTAAAACAGTCTCAGTATGTACACATGGCTGGCCTGGAACTTGCTATGTAGACCATGCTCCTAGGTCTACCTACCTCTGCCAGGATTAAGTGTGTCACCTCTGGTTATACAACTCATTTCCATAGAATATATACCACTTTCTCTCAAATATATTTATGCCAGAATTATTAGTTAGAAACCATCTTTAGAATGACACAAAAGAAGATAGCAACATCAATTGCCTTGGAAGAGTATTTTAAGCAACCTGAGAGGTCACATCATCCATTTGTATAAGCCACCTATAAAATGCAGCTGTGAAAGGCACAGGCTCTGGAGTCTGGACAAACCTGAACTCTCTGGTTTATTTGTTTTGACCTCAAATACTATACTTTGTTTGTATCTCGGTATTCTATGATTATTTTGATTGTGGCATGTATGGGGGGTGGTGTGGCTCAGGGCGCACACCTATAAATGTAGAGCCCTGAAGAAGATGCTAGTTGTATTCAAGCAGTCTCCTTTTTTTTTTTTTTTTTTTTAAGATAGGCTATCTCACTAGACCAGAAACTTACTACTGGATTTTACTGTTGTTTTTGGTTTTGGTTCCAGTTTTGAAGCGGCTAGCTGGTCAGAGGACCGCTGATATCCACCTGCCTCCACCCTGCAGCCCTTGGGTTACAGGCATTTTGTAAGATATTTGATTATTGTACAGAGAAAGCCTAATTGCTAGCAAAGTATAAAAAGCTTAGATAGCTTGTCAGATGCAGTTAGGTGTGTCCTGAAGAGATGTTGTTTGGGTGTACCCCTAAAAGCCTCCATAGAGGGGCTGGCAAGATAGCTCAACAGGTAAGAGCACTGACTGCTCTTCCAAAGGTCCTGAGTTCAATTCCCAGCAACCACATGGTGGCTCACAACCACCCATAATGAGATCTGACGCCCTCTTCTGGTGCATCTGAAGACAGCTACAGTGAATTATGCCAGAGTGAGCAGGCCAGAGCAAGCCAGACCAGCAGAGGTCCTGAGTTCAATTCCCTGGCAGCTACACGCATGATGGCTCATGGCCATCTATACAGCTACAGTGTACTCATAACCCATAAAATAAATCTTTTTTTTTTTTAAAGCCTCCACAGATAAGAATGCTAAAGAATGGAAAGTTTGCTAGGCAGTGGTAGCACACACCTTTAATCCCAGCGCTTGGGAGGCAGAGGCAGGAGGATTTCTGTTTTCGAGGCCAGCCTGGTCTAGAGAGTGAGTTCCAGGACAGCCAGGACTATACAGAGAAACCCTGTCTCAAACAAACAAACAAACAAACAACAACAACAACAAAAAGAATAGAAAGTTCCTGCCTAGTTTAAGGCAAGTTGCTTGGGAGAGATATTGTGGTCTTTGCTCTGTGACCAGAGGCACAGTCAGCCGGATGGCCTTGAGCTGCCCCACAGCAAAGGTGAAATGGTTCTGCCCCAGTGCCTTGGCTTGGAGCACCCCGACCATGACAGTGACAAGGCTCAGCCTGCCAAGGGTGTAGGGGAGGAGCTAGAGACTTCTTTTATAGCAACTGGACCTTTGAGAGGACCCTCTCTAGCTCTCTCACTGTTTTGGCTTGTAAGAACTCCATAGAAGGAACTCTGGGTAAGAGATAGGGCGTGCAGGAACAACACAGAAGCATCGGGCAGGACACAGGTAAGACAGTATTCTAGGGAAGAGAACTAAGGAGACCTTGAGTGTGGAGGAGCTCCATAGAAAGGTAGGTTACCTTGGTAGAATGACACAGAGATTTCTAAGGAGCTAGCAGGTTAGCTGTAGCGTCAGGCTTGTAAATAGATATTTTATATATAGTTCAGAAAAGAAAGTTACCTCATTGAGCTACCAAGTTTTTACCTCAATTTACCCCTCTTGTGTCTTTATTGGTATAAATATTAATTGAATTTGAAAGGATAAATATTACACAGGCATATAGAGCTATATGCTTTTATGTGGATGCTGGGGCTTTGAACTCAGGCTCTCTTACCTTTGTAGCAAATACCTACTGAGCCATCTCTCTAGCCCTCATAGGATATTAATAGAAATATTAAGAGTAACTACTAGCCATGGATGGTAGCATATGCCTGCAATCTCAGTACAGGTGTAAGGCAGGAGGAATTCAAGGCCTCAGTTACCTAGCCAAGCTCCAGGCCAGCCTACACTACATGAGATCCTGGTTTGTTTGTTTGTTTGTTTTAAAAAAAAAAGAAGGGCCAGAAGGTGGTGGTGCATGCCTTTAATCCCAGCACTTGGGAGGCAGAGGCAGACAGATTTCTGAGTTCGAGGCCAGCCTGGTCTACAGAGTGAGTTCCAGGACAGCCAGGGCTACACAGAGAAACCCTGTCTCGGGGGGGAAAAAAAGGGACTGAGATGTAGCTCAGTTTGTAGAATACTTAATAGCATGCATGAAGCCTTGGGCTTAATCCCAAACATTAGTCATGGTGGTACACCCTATAATCCAGGTACAGGGAGATAGAGGAAGGGGACAGAAGGTCACCCTCAATCTATAGAGCAAAATTTGAGGTCACACTGGGTAAAATTAGATCCTGTCTCGAAAAAATAAAAAAGAAAAGAGCTGAAAGAAGAGCAATTTCATGACTACATCATTGTGAAGATGACATGAGATGATATGGCAACACACTTAGAAGGTGTCTGGGCCTGCAAAGCAGGGTAGGACTGGAACTGGTCACTACTGTTATTAGATTAAATATTTTAAACATCACCTTTTCTATAAGGAGAGAGAGAGAAAGAAAGAGAGAGAGAGAGAGGAAGGATACAGAGCCAAACTGCCTAAATTACAAATTCTGGCTCTCTTACATCAGTCTCCTTATCTCTGAAACAGGGAAATTATAGTTCCTATAGTCTATGGTTACCTTGAGGATTAGATGAGAAATTCCCATATAAATTAAATACAGAGCTGGGCATGGTGGTGCATGCCTTTAATCCTAGCACTTGTGGGGCAAAGGTAGGTAGATCTCTGCTAGTTCTAGGCCAGTCTGGTCTATATAGCAAGTTCCAGAACACCTGAGGCTACATAGAGAGACTTTGTCCCTAAATAAATAAATAAATATTAAATGCAATGGCATACAATAAATACTCAGCGCATTATCATGTGCCCTAAGTAAATAGCTATTCCCAGAGCCTTACCTCTCCTCTGGGTCTCACATCTGTCGGTAAGATAGATACAGTCTCCCTAATGACCCCTGGGCTTCTTAGAGGCCTCCCACTACTCTCAACCAAAAGAAAACCTTGCTTGCTCTCTCTAACATGTAATAATTCCCTCGTATCTATCACTGCCTCAACCCAGTTCCTCCATTTAATTAAATGATGACACTGCCCAACCACTTGTCCCACCAAGAAGCCTGGAAAGCTCTCTGAGCTCTCTTATTCCCTCATTCCTCTCTTCACCAGTTACTTACTTCTCTAAAAAGTTTCAACAGCTTTTCCTCCAAAATAACTCCCTAACTACTGAGGTTTGAACCACAACCCTCCCTCCCCTCCTATCTATGTACCAACATTCATATAATCATAACGCCCCACAACTCAGTCTCCAGACTCTAAGTGCCCCCCAAACCCAGCTCCTTACCAAAAGCTGCAAGGCTGACCAGAAGGCAAACATTCTCAGCCAAAAGATACAACAGGTGTATCTAGGTCCTGCAGGAGATCTAGGCCTTCCTATCAACTCCCAACGTCTGTGCTGAAAGGCTCTGGCCTGCTCTCCCACCCTCCTCCGTAAAGCTAGTTTCTTACTAAGCAGTGGTAGCACACTTTAATCCCAGCACTTGGGAGACAGAGTCCGTGCGGATCTCTGTGAGTTCAACGCCAGCCTGGTCTACAGAGCTAGTTCCAGGACAGCCAGGACTAGGCAAAGAAACCCTGTCTCGAAAAACTAAACAAAAGGTAGCCTCTTTTTTGCCTCCATGAGCTTATTTAACTCACATAAGAATTAGAGAGGTCAAAGGGAAGACCTAGAACATACGAACATCAAGAGATGAACAGACTTGGTTGGGAAAACTTTTAATCCCAGGGGAAGGTAGGCAAATTTCTATACATTTCAGTCCAGCTTATTCTACATAGACAGCCAAGACTCCATAGCAAGACCCTGTCTCAGAAAAACAGAAAGGGAGAGACATGAGGAGATAAGAATGAGGACTGAAGCTGGATGATAGTGGTCCTCGTCCTTGATACCAGCACTAGGGAGGCAGAGGCAGGTGGATCTCTATGAGTTCAAGGCCAGAGTTCCAGCACATCTATGGCTACACAGAGAAAGCCAGTCTCAGGAAGAGGGAAGGGGGAAGAATGGGGGAAAGAGATGGTAAGCCAGCATAGTCAGTAAAGACACAGATGTAGGGGTCAGTGAAAGTCTGTCTGGAATAAGGCCTAGAGACAAGGCTGAGGATGGTGACAAATTGAGGGGAAGGGCGACAGCGCAAAGCATGAATTGGGGAAAGTGACGATGGGACTGAAAGCAGGTAGTGAACTGCAAGAGCTCCGTTATAGATTGGAAACAGTCTACCAAGTGAGTAGTTAGCTGCAAGGATACAAAAAAGCAGGTGAAGAAGTTGCAGAAAGGAGGAGCTTAAAGAGGAGCAAGGGAGAAGCAAGAGATGATGGGGTGAGGGGGGGTGGGGGTGGGGGGTAGTGGTAGAAAGGCAGTGGGTGAGTGATGACAACTGGGGAACGACACGGAAGAGGAGGAATGGGATGGAAATAAAGGACAATAACAAAGTCAGTGCTTGGCAGTGGGCAGTAGGGGAGGAGCAGCGAGGGAACACTTGATAGGTGGAAAGGTCACCCACCACACCACCAGCAGGCCACTGACAGGAAGGTGGCTAAAAAACAAAGATGAGACGGGGGAACACTGACAACTCCCCCAGCCCTATAGTCAAGGTCTGCCACACCTTTACAGGCACCAACAGAGGTGAGGGACCTTGATAGGAGCAGAGGTGGGCAACTGGGAGGGAGGACCAGGCGGCCACTAATAGGCTGAGACTAATTCTGAGAGTGGGAAAACTGACCACTGACAGGCACGAGCTGGGACAGTAGCAAAAAGGGATGTTTACTGTCAAGAAGGGTTAGCGCTAAGGGAATGGAGAGGAATGAATGAATGAATGAATGAATGAATGACGGGAGTGGAGAGTGCTGGCTGACAGGGGAGCGGACTGATGGAGGCGCTGACCCCCTTGACGAAGCGCAGGGTGACAAAGGCGCCGATCTACCGACTGGGCGCGGACTGCACGCGCTGACTGACAGCAGGACGCTGACTGACGGAGAAGGGAGGGGGGGTCCCTCCTCTCCCCGGGCCTGAGGAAGCCGCCGGCAGGCGCGCGGCCGCACTCACCTGCCCCGCAGGCTGGGGGTCGCGGCGACTCCTCCGAGGCCCGAGGGAGGCCAGGACGCTCGCAGAGGTGAACCGCGGACGGCGTGGAGCGGGCCGCACGCACATGGGCCCGGCCTCGCGGCGCGGCGCCTTCGGACTCGGGCGCAGCCGGCGGGAGGCTCGGGACCCGCTCGGGACCCGCTCGGGACCGGCTCGGGGCCGCGGGCGAGATCGCTCCAAAATGGCGGCGGCGAGGGCGCGCGCGCACGCGCGCTCCGGGGGCCCGCTTCCGCGCAGGGCGGCGCGCGCACGGGGTCCGGGCGCGGGCGCGGGCGCGCCCCGGGGGCGGGGCCACGGTCCCGGGTCTGTTCGAGCCCCGCTGCCTGCGTCCCAAAGCATCCCCGCGATCGAGCCGGCTGGGCGAAATTCTCGGGGCACCTTCGGTCACCAGAGCAGCCGCGCGCGGTGGCCTGCCCAGGGGCATGCGCTGCTCTCCTCCACGTCCTGTTTCTGAACTGGACTGCCAGCGGACCTGCTGGATTTTTGGGGTTTTGTGGTTTCTCAAGACAGGGTTTGTCTGTGTAACAGAGCCCTGGCTGTCCCGGACTCGCTTTGTACACCAGGCTGGCCTTGAACTCACAGAGATTCTCCTGTCTCTGCCTCTGCCTCTATGTTGAGATTGAAACCGTGTGTCATCACGACCCGCCCTGCCATTTACTTATTTTTTCTTTTCTTTTCCTGGATACCCGTCCTTGTTGTCCAGCGGCTTATGTACGTCACATACGCGTCCATCTAACATGGGTTGAAATGAGTTCAAATTAAATTAATCTCTAAAATTAGATTGATTTCCGGTAGCAGTGTGAGCCGTGGGAAAATATCAAAAATATAAATGAAACATGTAAGGAATGTGTCAACACATGCTAGTTATGAATTCACTCCCTTTTAGCTGCAAGTTCACTAACCGCTCGTTGTGCGAAAATATAACCCGGCGTGGGTGGTGCACTTGGGAGACCAAAGCAAGAGGATAAACGAGTCCCAGGCAAGCAAAACATTGTCGTTCCGGGTGTATTGGCGCACGTCTTTAATGCCAGCACTCCAGAGAGGGGGAATCTCTGCAGCCCGAGGCTCGCCTTGTCGTCTCAGCGAGTTCCGGGTCAGCTTGGAGTGCAAAAATGTCTCAAGTGGAGAGGATCTGGCCCCTTCAAGTGTTTTTTCCTTTGAAGTGGTGCTGCTGTTGCTGTGTTTTTCCCTTTTTCAGCAGAGGGCGCCAAAGAGACACTGTTGGAGGGAAGGAAAGCGGTTCTGTTTTTTTGTTTTTTGGTTTTTGTTTGGTTTTTCGAGACAGGGTTTCTCTGTATTGCCCTGGCTGTCCTGGAACTCACTCTGTAGACCAGGCTGGCCTCGAACTCAGAAATCCGCCTGCCTCTGCCTCCCAAGTGCTGGGATTAAAGGCATGCGCCACCACTGCCCGGCTGTTTTGTTGTTGCTGCTGTTGTTTTGTTTTGGTGTTTTTGTTTTTGTTTTTGGTTTTGGTTTTCCGAAACAGGGTTTCTCTGTGTAGCCCTGGCTGTCCTGGACTCACTCTGTAGACCAGGCTGGTCTAGAACTCAGAAATCCTCCTGCCTCTGCCTCCCAAGTGCTGGGATTAAAGGCGTGTGCCAACACTACCGGGCTGGTTTTATTTTTTTTCTTCCTTCCCTGGTTTGGAAGGCAAAATTGGAGGCACCTGGGTTCATGGTGCGGTCTCTTGCTGTAGTCCGAAGCACATCTTGACTGAAAGTGATTCTGGATAAGATTTACCTTAAGCCGGGTGATGGTGGCTCACGCCTTTAATCTCAGCACTTGGGAGGTAGAGGCAGGTGGATTTCTGAGTTCGAGGCCAGCCTGGTCTACAGAGCGAGTTCCAGGACAGCCAAGGCTACACAGAGAAACCCTGTCTCGAAATAAAAAAGAAGAGATTTACTTTGAATACAGATGCTGAACGCACTGCAGAGCCGGGGCTTGTGCTGGGATATCAAATACAGGAGATGACCCACTAGTCCCACCACCTCAGCAGTGAGCAGGTGCAAGCCTGCCCCTGACCTTCACACTGTTTTCATGTCCAGGTCAGAGTTCTTCAGAGTTCGTGAATCAGAACTCTGAGCACCCTCTTCCCAGACATACACACACACCACCACCATTTTTTGTGGTACTGGTCTGACATATATAAACTAAGGAAACAGTACCTTATTTGTTGAGCTGCAGCCCTTTAGCTCACACACACACACACACACACACACACACACACACACACACACACACACAGAGTAATTTAGAGAAGAATCAGTAGTTTAAGATGAGCTTTGGCCACATACTGAGTTCAAGGGCAGTCTGGGTTATTGAGACCTTGTTTTTTTGTTTGTTTGTTTGTTTGTTTTGTTTTTTTGAGACAGGCTTTCTCTGTGTAGCCCTGGCTGTCCTGGAACTCACTCTGTAGACCAGGCTGGCCTCAGAAATCCGCCTGCCTCTGCCTCCCAAGTGCTGAGATTAAAGGCATGCGCCACCACAGCCCTGGTAAGACCTTGTCTTAAGACATCTTTTGTGTGTCTGTTTTGAGGGCATACTCTTTTGATAAATTGTGCAAGCTGGCCTTGAACTTGTGGCATTGACCTACTCTTTTCACATCCACTCTGAATTCATCAGCAAATCTCGTGTTCCTCGTGTCTATATCTAACCTGTAAGACCAGTTTCTCTCATGTGACTGTAAACAGTGTAGATGGGCCCCCTACTTTTATCCTGGAGAACTTGCTGCAGGCCCTTCAGCATGGTGTTCAAAGGGATCCAATTAAAATAAGTCAGATCACATCTCTGACCTCGGGGCTTGCTGTCTCACCCAAGATGAAAGCAAGAATCCTTGCTGTTGCCCACAAAGTTGTGATGTGATCTCACTTTATCTGCTCATATTATTTCACTTAAGTTCTGATAACCTCCTGCCCCAGGTCAACTGCTTGGTTGGACTCTGTATCTTTTCAGGCATCTCCCCTTTTATTGCTATACTTGCTGACTTGAGTCATAGATACTTATTCATTGCTCCCTCTTTCCCCTCCTCCTCCTCCCCCTCCCCCCTCCCC
>NW_022196893.1:20120522-20130278 GCF_008632895.1 Mastomys coucha | reverse complement strand
AAAAGAAAGAAAGAAAGAAAGAAAGGAAGGAAGGAAGGAAGGAAAAACAATCTAGGAAGACAGTTTCTTCCCCCAACAGGAGTTCATTCCTTCTTAGAGAAGTCTCACTACATCCTATCTGAGGACAGTGACATTCCCTGGGCTGTCCTGAGCTGTTCCGGGTAGAACAGCCGTGCACTATAGAACAGACCTTATGCTGGAGAGATGGCTCAGTGGTTAAGAGCACTGGCTGCTCTTCCAGAGGTCCTGAGTTCAATTCCCAGCAACCACATGGTGGCTCACAACTATCTGTAATGGGATCTGATGCCCTCTTCTGGTATGTCTGAGGACAGTTACAATGTACTCACATAAAATAAATAAATAAACCTTAAAAAAAAAAAAAAGAACAAAGCTTATAAAGAGATACATCTTCCAAACAGCAAGCAAAGATGAGCACTAACCAACCACTTGGGTATTAGTAAGCATCACTGGGAATCAGCATTAGGGATGGCAGTCAGTGGGAAGCACCAATACCTGATGAGAACAAGAACGCATGTCAGTCCCATACCACTGGTAACAACACAACAGAAGCCAAGGTCGAGGATGCACGTGGAAAGCCAAAGGTCTCTTCTGTCCTAAAACATAATAGAGTGGGTGGGAGTGGATTTGGACCTGACGTGGTAAGTGGGAAGCTGGATAGTCAACTCTGTGGACATCCTTCGATGTAAGAACAGAACAACTACATTTCCAGCTAACCCACAAGATGGCTCCATGGGCAGAGTCTAATCACTGACAAAACTGACAGTCTGAATTTGACCCATATGACCCACATGGTAGAGAGAAGTGACTGCCAGACTGCCACAAATTGTCCTCTGACCTCCACAAAAACACAGCGGCAGGCAAACACATGAATAAAAGTAACTTTGAAAAATTGTTCTATATTGTAATCCCTACTCTTTCTCTAAAAATTTCAGCATTATTTCAGTCACTGGCTACTTTGATTACTCTCCAAGTACAGTTGCTATCCCCACTGAAAAGTTTCTTTTTTTTTTTTTTTTTTTTTTTTTTTTTTGGTTTTTCGAGATAGGGTTTCTCTGTGTAGTCCTGGCTGTCCTGGAACTCACTCTGTAGACCAGGCTGGCCTCGAACTCAGAAATCCGCCTGCCTCTGCGCTGGGATTAAAGGCATGCGCCACCACCGCCCGGCTTAGGCTTGTATTTTTTAAAAGAGGAGGAAAAGAATATGCACAAATATATAACAAATAATGAAGAATACTCAAAGCTACAACATTCCTTGCTTCTGTAATTAGTGATAATAATCGGCATGTGTTGTCTTTAATCATTTATGATGTACACAAAACACCTAGAACAAAGGCAAGTATTACAAAATGACCTGTACTGGCTGGTTTTGTGTCAACTTGACACAATCTGGAGTTATCGCAGAGAAAGGAGCTTCCGTTGAGGAGATACCTCCATGAAATCCAGCTGTAAGGCATCTTCTCAATTAGTGATCAAGGGGGTAGGGCCCATTGTGGGTGGTGCCATCCCTGGGCTGGTAGTCTTGGGTTCTATAAGAAAGCAAGCTGAGCAAGCCAGGAGAAGCAAGCCAGTAAGTTAACATCCCTCCATGGCCTCTGCATCAGCTCCTGCTTCCTGACCTGCTTGAGTTCCAGTCCTGACTTCCTTTGGTGATGAACAGTAATGTGGAAGTGTAAGCTGAATAAACCCTTTCCTCTCGACTTGCTTCTTGGTCATGATGTTTGTGCAGGAATAGAAACCCTGACTAAGACAAATGGACCAAAGAGTGAACATTTTTGCTAAGAGCACTGAGCAAAATGTTGTTCACCAGTAAAATGGAGAAAGCCTTTGCAAAATAAATGCTGCCTCAGAGCACTGTCAGAACAGCCCTGGTAGTGGCTTGAGTTGTCCTTCCCTCAAGAGATCCTGGGTTTCTGTTCCGAGACAGACCCAGGCACAAGAAACTCCAGAAAGGATAAATGCAGGCAAAACTACACTTGCATACACGTAATCAAATTGCTGTGGGCCAAAGACAGAAAAATCATAAAAGTAGCAAGAAAAAAAAATGACTCACCAACATTAAGGAGAAGCAACCATAAAGTTTATAGCTAAGGACTGATACAAGACCACAGAAGTGATAAAATTACAGAGTGTGAAGGAAAAATGAAACCTGTTAGTGAACAAACTCTATGGCAGAGGTAGGCTGAGCTCTGTGAGCTAAAGGCCAGCCTGGTCTACAGAGTGAGTTACAGGACAGCCAGGACAGAGAAACTCTGTCTCAAAGAAGAGGAGGAAGAGGAAAAAGAGGAGGAGTGGGGAGGGGGAAGAAGAAGAAAGAAGAAGAGGAGGACAAAGAGGAAGGCTGGGGAGATAGCTCAGTCAGTACATTAATTACTATGCAAGCATGAGGACCTAGGTTCTGTGAGATTCCCCGAGGGACCCCCACACTCAAATCCCAGGAGCGAGGACCCCACACACCACCAAGACATGGACTTGATGCAATCTGCAAGAGGCTTTTTATTCCAGCTAGCTGGGGCGAGACTCATATCCCTCACAGGGGTAGAGGAGTCTGGCCCCGAGCAGGGTCTTAGGCAGCTTTTTATTTCTGTACAGTTGCTGGGGCAAAAGGGAAGATTGGGGTAAGGGTACCTTGTGGTTTCTGATTGGTGCTGGCTCATGCTAGAGTCCAGGGGCGGGCTAGCCACCTGGCAATTGTTTTGGGCCAGGTTGTCTTGGTTCCCTTGTTTCTGGGTTCTGGGAGCTGCTGGTCTCCCATTGTTTTAGGTTCTGGGAGCAGGTCTCCCACTGAGTTTAACTAATGGCTAAATTCTCACAGTACAGTTTGAAAACTTAATCTTACAGTTCCATCCCCAAAACCCACACAGAAAGCCAGGCCTAGCTGAGTGGTGATGGTACACAACTTTACTCTCAGCATTCTGGAGGAAAAGGCAGGCAGATCTCTGAGTTCGAGGCCAGCCTGGTCTCCAGATAGAGTTCTAGGACAGCCAGGGATACGCAGGGCTACACAGAGAAACACTGTCTTGAGGAGGGGAAAAAAAAGAAAAGAAAAGAAAAACCGGGTCTAGGGCATAGCCGCTCTTCCAGAGAACCCATTTGATTCCCCCAACCTCAATCAACCTATAATCATTTGCAATTCTAGTTCCAAGGTCGACCGCTGGCTTCTCCTCACACATAAACAGTTTGTTTTGTTTTGCTTTATTTTGTTCTTTGAGACAGAGTTTTCTATTTAAAACAAGAAATACAGACGGGCATGGTGGTGTACACCTTTAATCCCAGCACTTGGGAGTCAGAGGCAGGCAGATTTCTGAGTTTGAGGCCAGCCTGGTCTACAGAGTGAGTTCCAGGACAGTCAGGGCTACACAGAGAAACCCTGTCTCAAAAAAACAAAACAAAACAAAACAAAACAAACAAACAAACAAAAAACAAAGGAAAGAAGGACATGACTGTTCCTAGCTATGGCAGAGGGGAAAGTTTGTTGTACATAAAAAGGAGAGCAGAGCCGGAGGCAGGGACAGCAGAAGTCCAGAGTAGACATAACCAGACTGAGCTGAGCCTAGCCATATGGGGGAGGGGGAGGGGAAGCAAGAGGAGAGTGAAAGGAGCCAGGTGCAATAGCCAGAAGGCCAAAGGTGCAGAAAGGGCAAGTAACTAAATTGGCTGAACTATATAGGGAAGAGCCTCTGGGGGAAGGGCAGCCCGACCCCTGTGCTAGTGAGCTCAGGGTAGAGGGTTGGGTATGTCAGCCATATCCTGTAACGTGTAGAGACAGGAATACTGAGGAAACCTGGAAGCCAGGTCCTCTTTGATATACTAAATAGGCCCCTCAGCCATTTGTCCAGGGTTAAACCTTAGCAGGTTTCTTTGTGTAGCCCTGGCTGTCCTGGAACTCACTATGTAGATCAGGATGAACTTGAAACTGGACACCCTTCTGCCTCTGCCCCCAAGAGCAGGGATTAAAGGTGTGTGTCTGGCTATATGCATTCTTTCCTAGCAGAAATTTGTTAAATGACGATCAGAATGCAGAAGAGACTATTAGGCTGAAAAGGATGCCAGGGGAGAACAGAAGAGGAGTGCAGGCGTGATCTAAACATGATGTATGTATCATATATATCATATATTATATATATCATATGTCTATATCATATATATCATAGTGAAACCACTAAAATTTCACTGAAATGGTATACACCTATAGTCTCAACAGTTGGTAAGTACAGGCAGCAGGATCGGGACTTCAAGGTCATTTTCATCTACATAGCAAGTCAAAGGCCAGCCTTAGCAACCAGACACCCTATATCAGGAAAAGGAAATCATTGCTTTGTACAATTAAATACATGTCAATAAAAACTGCATGATAGCGGGGCTACAACAGTAGCTAAACTAGAGGTCATCTGAGGGGCTGGGGAGATGAGGTGGTGGTTTGAGTAGGTTTGTCCCCCATTGATTCATGTGTTTGAATGCTTGGTCATAGGGAGTGGCACTATTAGGAGGTGTAGCCTTGTTGGAATAGGTGTGGCCTTGGTGGAAGAAGTGTGTCACTGTGGAGGTGAGCTCTGAGGTCTCAGGTATAAGCTCAAGCAATGCCCAGTGTGGAATTCCAGTCTCCTCCTGGCTGCCTTCAGATCATGGTGCAGAACTCTTGGCATCTCCAGCACCATGTCTACATGCATACTGCCATGCTTCCTGCCTTGATGATAATGGACTAGACCTCTGAACCTGTAAGCCAGTCCCAATTAAATGTTGTCCTTATAAGAGTTGTGTTGGGCCGGGCGGTGGTGCTGCACACGTTTAATCCCAGCACTTGAGAGGCAGAGGCAGGCAGATTTCTGAGTACAAGGCCAGCCTGGTCTACAGAGTGAGTTCCAGGATAGCCAGGGCTATACAGAGAAACCCTGTCTCAAAAAACTAAACAAAACAAAACAAACAAACAAACAAAAAAGAGTTGCCTTGGGAGTTCCAGGACAGACAGGGCTATACAGAGAACCCCTGTCTCGAAAAAACAAAAAAGTTCCCTTGGTCATGGTGTCTCTTCACTTTCCTGTATGTAATTTTTCAAAGGTGCATATGGTCCATAGAGGTCCTAGAGCAGTGGATCTCAGCCTTCCTAACGCTGCGACCCTTTAATACAAGTCTTCATGTTGTGGCAACCGCCAACCATAACATTATTGCCTTGCACTTCCTAAGTGTAATTTTGCCACTGTTTGTGAAAGGGGTCTAGACCCACAAGATGAGAACCATTGTGCTTAAGTATACAGGATGCAAAAGGTTAACTAAAGCAGGGAACATAGAGTCCAAGTCATATTCCAGGATGGGGTTGGATTTTTCAGCTGCTCAAGGGCACCATACTCCTATAGGCCCAGTGAACTCATTGGTGCACTCACTTGGATGGACTTGAATGGAATTTCTTCTTTGGACTGTCACTTGTACTTTAATAGTTAATAGATGTTCACTCAACTCTCCAGGAAAAGACATACCATATTCACATAGTACAGAAGTTAGAAGCTAAACATACCTGGGGGATTATTCCTTGGTCTACCACATTGGACACTCTATTTTTATGAAATTTGATGAAAATTGACCACTATGAGACAGGAAGCAGATCATTAGTTGTCTGGGTTAGGAGTGTAAGCAAGGATGGAAGACAGACACAAAGGACTTTCAAGGAGATTACTGTCTTTCAGACTCTAAGATGTCTATTTTACTAGCTGTAGGGACTCATCTCTGTAACTCCAGACCCTAGAAAGCTGAGGCAGGAGAATCACCACAGTTTGAAGCCAGCCTGGCTCCATAGTAGTACTCATTCACCCACAAAGGACTGCTTAAAATACAGTCCTTTCTTTAAAAAAAAAAAAAAAAAAATCTCCCTACATGTGGTGGTTTGAATAGGTTTGGCTCCCGTGGACTCATGTGTTTGAATGCTTGGCCCATGGGGAGTGGCACTATTAGGAAGGGTGGTCTTATTGGAGTAGGTGTAGCCTTGCAGGGAATGTGTCCCTGTAGGGGTGGACTTTGAGGCCTCTATGCTCAAGCTTCACCCAATGTACAATGAGACCCTCCTCCTGACTGCCTGCAGAAGACAGTCTCCTTCTGCCTGCCTGGTCAGATCAAGATGTAGAACTCTCAGCTCCCTCTCCAAAACCTGGACGCTGTCATGCTTCCTTCTATGACAAGAATGGACTGAAGTTCCGAGCCTGTAAGCCAGCCCCAATTAAATGCTGTCCTTACAGAGCTGCCTTGGTCTGTTCACAGCAATAAAAACCTAAGACACTGCATGTTTAGATAGATATAGTTACATATGTGTTTCACGTGTGTGCATGGTGCCTGAGGAGGCCAGAATAGGACATCCGAACTCCTAGAACTGAAGTTACTGCTGATGGTGAGCTGCCTTGTGGGTTCTGGGAACTGGAGTTAGGTTTTCTGCAAGAGTAGCAAGTGCTCTTAACCATTGAACCATCGCTTCAGCTCTCTCTGTGGCTTCTTTTTTGTTAAATTCTAGTGCAATGTAACCTCATCTATGCTGACAGCCATCTTGATGGCTCAGTGAGTAAGGGCACTTCCCACTGAGCCTGCAAACCTGAATTTGACCCCTGGAACCCACATCGAAGGAGAGAATCGATTCCTAAAAGTTGTCCTCCAACCACCATATACTGACCCTAATAGGTGCATCCCTCCCTACTAAAGTAAATTAAAAATGTAAAAACAAAAACAAAACCTGAGCTAGCTCAGCAAGTAAGGGCACTGGCTGTGTTCAATGCCTGGAACCTACACAGTGGAAAGAGAGAGGATTCTTTTTTTTTTTTTTTGGTTTTTGGAGACAGGGTTTCTCTGTGTAGCCCTGGCTGTCCTGGAACTCACTCTGTAGACCAGGCCTCAAACTCAGAAATCTGCCTGCCTCTGCCTCCCAAGTGCTGGGATTAAAGGCGTGCGCCACCCCCAACCCCCCGGCCCAAGAGAAGATTCTTGAAAGTTGTCCTCTGACCTCCCTCCACACACAGGTTATGTGGCATATATGTGCACCCTACACTGAAAAATAAGTATGGTGCGAAAAAAATCAGAATCCTGGGGCCTGGCCATGGAGACAGAGTCATGAGCTTTCTGGGGGTGATGGCAACTTTTTATATCTTCCTAATCCTTGGGTTACATAGGTTTGTCCATTTGTCAGCATACATTGAAGATTTATGCATTTTGATATATATACAATTTGCTTACAAAGAAAAAAATATCCTGCAAACAAATAGTAGTTAAGGATGAACCCATGTTGACTGCAGCTGTTTGTTACTGGTTTTTAGAAATGGTGTCGGCCGGGCAGTGGTGGCGCACTCCTTTAATCCCAGCACTTGGGAGGCAGAGGCAGGTGGATTTCTGAGTTCGAGGCCAGCCTGGTCTACAGAGTGAATTCCAGGACAGCCAGGGCTACACAGAGAAACCCTGTCTCAAAAAAACCAAAAAAAAAAAAAAAAAAAAAAAAAAAAAAAAAAAAAAAAAAAAAAGAAAAGAAAGAAAGAAAGAAAAAAGAAATGGTGTCACTGTAGTCCAGGCTGGCCCTGAGCTCTAGGCAATCCTGACTCAGCCTCCCAAGTGCTAAGATTATTATAAGCATGTGCAGCCACACCTGCCCAATTAATATGGGTGGGTCTTAAAATGAGTGAGTCCATGTCTTTATCTTATAAACTGATCTAAATGGATCTCCAGGCAAGATGGTATATGTTTGTAACTCCCATACTTCAAAGATTGGAATAGGAGGATTTCCAAACTTAGGTCAACTTGGACTATGTAGCAAAAACCTTACCTCAAAAGAATACAAATAAAGTCATGAATAAATACACAGAGGTGGCAGCAAGTGCCTTTAATCCCAGCACTCTAGAGGCAGAAGCACAAAGAACTCTGGGTTGAGTTCTTTGAGTTGAGTTCTCAACTCTGAGGTTGAGTTCTTTGAGGTGAGCTTGAGGCTAACCTGGTCTACTAAGAGAATTTCAGGACAGCCAGGGTTACACAGAGAAACCCTGTCTCAAGACAAAACAAAACCAAATTAGTTGGAGGGATTGGAGAGATGGCTCGGTGGTTAAGAGCACTTACTATTCTTTCAGAGAGGTCATGGGTTCAGTTTGCAGTGCTGATGTGGGGGCCTATAACCATCTGTAACTCCAGTTACAGATCTGATACCCTCCTTTTGCCTCTAAAAGCACCAGGTGCATAACATGGTAAACACACACACACACACACACACACACACACCACTCATACACCCCCTCCCCACTCATACTCATACACTCAGAGCTCTGGATAACAGTCCTAACTTGTGAGTCATGGTGTTACTTGAAGTTTAGCTAACTGCACAGGTATGGTTCACCCCACTTCTACCTTTCCTAATCCTAACCAATAAAGACTCTTACCTGTTGAATACAGGCTTGATACCGCCTCTCACCTCCACAGCTGTCTTGTGAATAATCTTGCCAAACAATCCTGTCAGTGACTGGCATCCTGCAGGTGGACGTAATGGGCTTGGATAACTTGCGACTATGCAGTTGGTAGCAGTTTTCTTATTTATAAAATGATAGTTGTCTTAAATTCAACAAAATGTGTTAATTGAAAAGATAATGATTCTGTGGCTCATAAATAACCATAAGCTCACAGCCCTGCTTGGAACCTCAAGATTAATTTAGGCAGATGGCTGTAAGCTCTTCCTTTCTAGGCAATTAAAAGTCAAGTGAACAACAATAATAACAAAAAAAGGTGTTGATGGGGCTTTACAATCTTTTTGGCTTTGATGCAGAGTGTCCCCGAGGTCAACTGGACATTCCTGTAGATCCACATGAATGAAAAACAAAACAAAACAAAACACTTGAGACTAGGAAATTGAACCTGAGTGTGGTGGTGTACACCTTTAATCCTGAGTGTGGCAAAGACTAGTGGATCTCTGTGAGTTCGAAGCCAGCCTAGTCTACAGAGTGAGATCCAGGACAGCCAGAGCTATACAGAGAAACTCTGTCTCGAAAAACAAAAACAAAAACAAAAACAAAATTGAAAACACCAAAATTATATAATATGCTAGATAGATGGCCACTCTACCATCCTCAGGAGCCAGAGTTCTAGACCTTTAGGGATCCTCAAACTAGAACTCAATTTGTGGCTTTTACATAGAAAATAATTTCAAGACTAGCAGTTTTTTTGTTTGTTTGGTTAGTTGGTTTGTTTTTTCGAGACAGCATTTCTCTGTGTAGCCCAGGCTGTCCTGGAACTCACTCTGTAGACCAGGCTGGAGTTGGACTCAGGAATCCTCCCGCCTCTGCCTCCTAAGTGCTGGGATTAAAAAGCATGTGCCACCACCACCTGGCTAATGGAAATATTTTTATTTATAGTTTAGGATTAGCACAGCACTTCCAGGACAATAAAGAAAGAGATGGCTCTAAGACAATGGCATGTAAAACTGCAACACACTAGGGCCAAGTACTTCTCACCCTCATTACTTCTGTCAGCACTGTGCCCCGACTTCCAACAGAATGAGAGCTGGGGCTTAATAAAAACATTTTAATATGGGCTTAAGCACAAGGGTTAAGAGAGAGAATGCAGCCTGGTCTACAGAATGAGTTCCAGAACAGCCAGGGCTACACAGAGAAACCCTATCTTAAAAAAACAAAAACACACACAGAGAGAAAGACCCACATACATACACACACACAGAGAAATACACACACACACACTCACACAGAGAGAGAGAGAGACAGAGAGAGAGAGAGAG
>NW_022196893.1:20117589-20120512 GCF_008632895.1 Mastomys coucha | reverse complement strand
GAGAGAGAGAGAGAGAGAGAGAGAGAGAGCAAGCACACTTCATATGGGTGATGATGGCTACCTCTAATCTCAGCAGAGGCAGGCATAGTTTCAGGAGTTCAAGATGAGGCTGATCTACATATAAAGCTCTGCACCAGCCAGGACTACATAGAGACCTATCTCAAACAAGGCTATTTGTTGGGGGCACTCAGAAGGTAAGACACATCCAAGAGTATAGGTGTAGGCTTCTCAAGGTGAGAGTAAGACAGATTCATAGGTATGGGCTCTGTCAGGGTGAGTTATAATAATTTAGCATTGGTCATCTCTCCCATCTTGACGGCTCTCAGGTTGTATCTCAAAAGATTACTAACACCTCCTCCCCAGTTTTGATGAGAAGGTTAGCTCTTTGGAATGCCTTGGATGGCAATTGGATAAAGTAAAACCAGAAACTACCAGGGTTGCCCAAGAGATCTGGTGTATGTTCTTTCCCTGTAAGTCAGGGATTCTAATGGGAAATTGCAAGTTTACATCAGGAAGGGCCTTAGCTGTTATTTGTGCTTGGGGCAAGTAGGAGGCCTGTTCCTCCAAATTTTCCTGCCTTTCTAGCCTGACTCATTACTACTTCGTTCTAAATTCACTCTTCTATAATTCCCATCCTTAGAGCTCAGGCCTGAAAACTACATTAATCCCAGAGGCAGCAAGCAGCATTAGTTGAACAGGCTGCCCCTTTGCTAGCCAAAGCGGGCACACTAGCCTGGAGTGGGACTAGGTCTGGGTGGACATGCCAACTCAGGTAGAATGGCCTTCAATAAGGATGGGTGGGTACAGATGCCCAATGTAGTACAGATCTAGACATTCAGACTCAAATTTGTAAACTTAAAACATTGAGGAATTAAGATTCACTTTTAGTGTATTTGCCTGTGCACCATGTGCGTGCCTGGCGCTCTCAGAGATTGGAAGATTCTGGAAGTGCAGCTATATTTGTGAGCTATCCTGTGGGTGCTGGAAATAGAACCCCCGTTCTCTGGAAGAGCAGCCCCCGTATTCTTAATCACTGAGCCATCTCTTAGCCCCAAACATTGCAAACATTATTTTTGACACTTGTCTTGTTTTTCTGTGACAGGGTTTCTGTGTGTCGCCCTGGCTGTCCTGGAAACTTGTCGCTCTGTAGACTAGGCAGGCTTCGAACTCAAGAGACTCGCCTGCCTTTCGCCTCCAGAGTGCTGGGACTAAAGGCGTGCACCACCACAAACCACCCGTGGTTTTCACACTTTTAAAGTATTTTGAGGTTTGTCTTGTAACTAGCTTGGGCGATTGCCCAGCATGAAAGCTGTCCGTGACAAGCGATGACGTGAAAAATAAACATTATGCTCACAACCCTCGGCCGGGTTGGATACCCCTGGGGGGTGCCCAATACAATTGTATATGGTCCATACACCGCTGGTAGACATCACTATCACTACAAGCCCGAAGTCCCTCAGAATCCTACGCCGGGCAGGGATGACATCAGGAACCGCCCTTTCTCTCCGGCCAGATGCAGGGCCGCACTAGCCCCCTACTGGCCGACCTGGGTCACGCAATCTCCACGATCGGGAAGCGCCTCCATCTCTAGACCCCTCTAACCGGCTGGGGCCTTTCTCGCTGGTACGTTAGGCGACACCCCAGGGCGGACGCTCCGCTAGCGCCAGGGGGCGCGCGGCTGCTCGGGGGGCCCTTCTGGCCTGCGGCGGCAGCTCGACTGCTCCTAGGCGGCCCAGGTGAATCCCTGCGTTTCTCCGCAACGTGCGGGATACCGCCGGAGCTGCTACCATGGAGGTGCCGGTGGGCCCCGGGCCCCGGCAAGCTGGCGGAGGACTAGGCGCGACAAGATCCGCGTCGCCCGGCCGCGCGGCGCGCACCGCGGAGATCCCCTGGGCGCGCTTCTCTGCCTGGCTGGAGTGCGTGTGCGTGGTCACCTTCGACCTGGAGCTGGGCCAGGCGCTCGAGGTGAGCTGATGGGCTGGTTGACCCTCCAGAACTGTCACAGTGCCTTTCCCTTCGGTGGCCTGAGCCTCTCCAGAGGCCCCTCCTCTCCGGACGTCCCTCCCCTCCCGATGCCCCTCCCCCTCACGCTCCTCCCTTCTCTCGCCTGCACCCCTGCTGCTGCTTTCCTCCAACTCCTCTATGCCGCCGCGCGGTTTCTCTACCCGGGGCGCCTACCCTCCAGGAAACAGGACTTTTCGCCTGGAGCCTTCCTGCTTCGTCTAGGGTCCTCTTAGGAGCCTCTCTGAATACTTTGGCCCCTCAGGCTGACCTTTCCCCCACTTCCTTCGGCTAGTGACTAGCTTAGAGCCCTCCTCTTTCCTATTGACTGTCACCTCTCCAAGAGGAGTCTCTTCCTCAGAGCTCCAGGAACCCTTCCCAGGCCGAGGAAGGAACGATCTCCAAAGCCTGACTGCCTATGTATCCTACGCAGCAGCTAACGTGGACCTTTCTCCAAAGAGGCAAAAATATCTCCAGTCCCTTGGTTGCTCAAGCCAGAGTCCTAGGGTTTCCCCACCACCACCACCACCCCCCCCCCCCCCCCCCCCCCCCGTCTCCGCCCCCAGGTCTTAACATTGGGTCTGCTGCAGTTTCCAGTGTCACTGATAGTTTGCTTCTGGCTTTCCTGTTTAAAGTGCCGTGGCATTCGTCTTTCAATTAGAATCAGATCCAGACCCTGTGAGGCCCTGCTTGGTCCCTGTGTCTTGAGCTCTTCTCAACCTTTAGCATCTGGTCACCAGCTGTGAGCAGTTGGGCAGGGCCTTAGGCTTTTGATGTGGTCTTTCTGTGGTCTGAAGGCCTTCATCCCCCTTACCCACCTACAAAGAAAGGCAGTTTCTCTTCTACTAGAGAAGATGAGAATATCAGCCAGGCATAGAAGTGCGTGCAAACACGGCATTGCGGGGGTGGGGGAGTGGAGTGG
>NW_022196893.1:20117316-20117496 GCF_008632895.1 Mastomys coucha | reverse complement strand
GGATGATTAGTTTGAGGCTGGTCTGGATTGATATAGTGAGTCCTAGAGGAGCATGAGCTACAGAATCAGAAAGAAAGAAAAGAAGATAGGCATTGTGGCACATATCTTTAGTACTCTGGAAGCAAAAGCACACTGCACTGATCTCTGTAAGTTCAAGGCCAGCCTGGACCAGGCAAGCCA
>NW_022196893.1:20106405-20117306 GCF_008632895.1 Mastomys coucha | reverse complement strand
AAGCCACAAAACCACCAGAAAGATAAGAGGAGGAAGAAGAAGATGTTACAGGCTCAGTCAAGCCTTTGGCAGGTCCAGTCAAGATAATGCCTATGTTCTAAAGGCCCTTGACCCAAAGCAGGGTGCTGAGCATCCTTCCACACGAGGTCCATGTAGATGGAGGTGTGTCAGAGGCAGACCACACTCTCAGAGGGACCCATGAGAGCCTGAGAGGTTGTGAGTGTAGCTGAGGTAAGGCTGAAAACTGACCCTTGAGACAGCTGAGGCAGCATACCTTTGTGGCTGGGACATGCTGTGACCCATATGATCTCTGAGAGGCTAGGGGTCTAAAACCTTCTAGACAAGAGAGGTACAATGCTTAGGAGGGAGTCTAAGGCTCCTGGGAGACCTCCGCCTCCCACACATTGTTCTCAGCACAGACACTGTTGGCAGTTGTAAATGGCACCACTTGACAGAGGAGAGGTGACTTACCCTTGGTTGAAAAGCCCCACTTTCTGCTGTATAAATTCTTTCCTGTAGAATCACAACAGAAATTGAGAGACTTTTCCTTTAACTAAAGAAAGAAAGAAAACCTGATGTGGCGGTACACACCTTTAATCCCAACACTCAAGAGGCAGAGACAGGCTTATCTCTGTGAGGATTTTTGTTTTGTTTTTGTTTGAGACAGAGTTTTTCTGTATAGCCCTGGCTGGCCTGGAATTCACTCTGTAGACCTGGCTGGCCTCAGAAATCTGCCTGTCTCTGCTTCCCAAGTGCTGGGATTAAAGGCATGTGCCATCACTGCTCTCTGTGAGTTTAAAGCCAGCCTGATCTACATAGGAAGTTCCAGGACGGCCAAGATTATTTAAAGGGACATTATTTAAATGTCTCAAATAGATAAACCTTACCCCACCCCATATATTATCATGTCTTGTTCTCTAAAAGATAACCATTTAGAAACTTAATTCTAAGCAAGTCCCAAAGTTTGTTTGTTTTGTTTGTTTTGTTTTGTTTTGTTTTGTTTTTTTGGAGAAAGGATGGAGGGTTGTTTTATACAGGGTATCCTGTAGCCCAGACTAATGTCAAATTCATTTTGTATTCAAGGATGACCTGATCCTGCTGTCTCTACCTTATAATGCTGGGATGACAGGCTTGTGCCACCACACTTGAGCCTATGGGGTGCTGGGGTGACTTAGGGTTTTGTGCATGCTCGGCAAGCACTCTGATAGCTATGCCCCCAGGCTCGTGTTTTGGGGGGGGTTGTTTGGTTTGGTTTGGTTTGGTTTTTTGAGATAGCATCTGGCTATATAGACTTGGCTGCTTGGAATTCGCTCTTTAGGCTAGGCTGGCTTTGAACTTGTAGCAGTGTTCCTGTCTGCCTTTCACATGCTGGGCATATACAGGCATGCGTCTTCATGCCTGGCCTGAAGGTAGTCTTAAAGGCTGTGTGAACTTGGACTCCTCAGCCTTTGCTGGACAGTAGGTGTTGGACTGCAGCTAGCTGAGTATTAGAGACCCACAGCTACACTTGAAATGTCCCATAGCAGTGACTTGAGTCTTTCCCAATCTCTGACTGTATGGAGAACCCCAGCAGTGAGTCTATGGAGTGGGTCATGCATGTCACCCTCATCATGTTTGCCTCCTGATTTTCCTCCTCACCCTAGAAATCTCAGGGTCCTACAGACTTCCGAAGAGCTTTTTGCCCTGCACTCATTCACAGCTCAACCTGACTGAGTTATATGAAGCCCAGGATTGGTTGTGGTATAGGGATGTGGAAGAAAGGCAATTTGCCTCCAGGAGATGAACCCAGGCTCAGCTAAGTAAGGATGGGAAGCAGGCAGTGAGACTGAAGACATTTCTGTTTCAGGTGACCCTTTCCTATTGATGCATTCATTCATCAACCAATCAAGTTCTGAGCAGCCATCACCAGACAGGACGTGCGGTGTCTTTGCTCAGCTCTTGGTTCATAAAAGCAAATGCAAATGTAGGCTCTTGTCCTGTGGGAGTTAACCTTTGCTAGAAACTGAGGGTAAGTAACTTGGGGCCTGTAATACTCAGAACTCCAGCAACCATTCATGGCCACCCTCAGCAGATGGGTGCCTGAGCTTGGCTCTGCCACCTCAGTCCATCTGGGGTGTCCTCTGGCCAGTATGTCCAAAGAAATCCTTTCCTGTGGTGTCTATAGCCTCCCAGGAGGTAGCTCTCACAATCTCAGAACCTCCTTTACAGTTTTTGGTAGTGGCAGTGGTCCCCCCAAACCTAGACAGGGTTTCTCCTGTGTGGCCCTGGCTGTAACTTGCTGTGTAGACCAGGCTGGCCTTGAACTCATAGATCAGCCTGCCTCTCCAGTGCTGGGATTAAAAGGCATGAGCCATCACTACCCAATCATTTCTTTCTTTTATTTTGTTTTGGGGGTTGGGGGAGTGGAGGAGGGTCATACTTTGTAGCCCTACCTGTTCTGGTACTCACTATATAGATCAGGCTACCATTGAACTTACAGAGATCCACCTGCCTCTGCCTCTAGAGTTCTAGTGTTAAAGACATGTACCATCATTTCAGTTTGTTGTCTTTTCTTTGTTTGTCTATTTTGTTTTGTTTTATTTGAGACTATCTCTATTGTAGCTGTTTGTCCTGGAAGTTGATCTGTAGACTAGGCTGGCCTTGAACTCAGAGATCTGCCTGTTCTGCTTCCCAAGTGCTGGGATTAAAGGCACGTGTGGCCATCACCACTTGTTTTTAAATGTGTGGATAAGACCAGGCATAGTGGCCCATACCTTCAATCCCAGCACTCAGAAGGCAGAGACCGTGGCCAGAGGACAAGAGGAGGAAGAGGATGAGGCAGGGAGACCCAGGGACTCCAGTTCCAGGAGCTCTAATGTCCTTTCCCAACCTCTATAGGACCTTGCATACATGCAAACTCTCACAGGCTTCCATATTTGCACATTTTTGTTGTTGTTGTTGTTGTTTGTTGTTGTTGTTGTTTTGGTTTGGTTTTTGGTTTTTTCGAGACAGGATTTCTCTGTATAGCCCTGGCTGTCATGGAACTCACTCTGTAGACCAGGCTGGTCTCGAACTCAGAAATCCACCTGCCTCTGCCTCCCAAGTGGTGGGATTAAAGGCATGCACCACCACCACCACCCGGCGGGTTTTTTTTGTTTGTTTGTTTTTGTTTTTGTTTTTTGATACGGGGTTTTACTCTGTAGCCCCAGCTGTCCTAAAATTCACTGTGTAGACCAGGTTGCCTTGCTTTCATTATTATAAATGAGGCTTTTTGAGGGAGAGGGTCACCTGACACAGAACCCTCTTCAGTGTCATGGCCTCTGCCTCTAAGTACTACTATGAAAGCTTGTGCCACCGTTCCAGTTCTCAGCTTGTTTTTTTTTTTTTTCCTTTTTTTTTTCTTTTTAAAGATTTATTTAGCCGGGCAGTGACAGTGCCTTTAATCCCAGCACTTGGGAGGCAGAGGCAGGCGGATTTCTGAGTTCGAGGCCAGCCTGGTCTACAGAGTGAGCTCCAGGACAGCCAGAGATATTCAGAGAAACCATGTCTCGGAAAAAAAAATATTTATTTACATGAATACACTGTAGCCGTCTTCAGACACACCAGAAGAGGGCATCAGATCCCATTACAGATGGTTGTGAGCCACCATGTGGTTGCTGGGAATTGAACTCAGGACCTCTGGAAGAACAGTCAGTGCTCTTGCCCACTGAGCCAAATCTTTACCCTCAGCTTGGTTTCTTGTATCACCCAGAACTACCAGTCGAGGGGTGGCACCACCTACTACAGGTTGGGTTTTCCCGAGTCATTCACTAATTAAGAGCCTGCACTACAGACTTGCCTACTGGCCAGACTTCCCAACTGAGAGTCACTCTTCCCGATGACTCTGGCTAGCTAGTGTCAAGTTGATAGAAAACTAGCAAGCACACTGTATACACTCGGGGTGAAGGCCATGGAGAAGAGGGTCTGATGTAAGACAGTGTGTAGAAGAGAAGGAGGTCACCGGGAGGCCAGAAGGATTGCCTGCCCTAGCAAGCACATGCCCGTGGCCCTGCTGAGCTGTCTTAATGGACCATGTCACTAAGGCAGATACAGGGTCACCAAGTGCTCTGTCTTCCCCTGCAGCTAGTCTACCCAAGTGACTTCCGGCTCACAGACAAGGAGGTAGGTTGGGGATTTCTTGGGAATGGAGGTCTCTGGGAATGAGTCAGCCCTCACTGGGTTCTGTTTGTTTCAGAAAAGCAGCATCTGCTACCTGGCCTTCCCAGACTCCCACTCAGGTAGGTGATCCCACATGTCCTGGACCCTCGCTCTGGGATTCCACGGAAGGTAGTGGGCAAAAAGACGGCAGGGCTCAGGCCAGTGGTATCTAGGCCGCCATCAGTGTACTATAAGGATGGGCCCTCACCAGAGCTCCAGCTGAAGTAAGGGAGCCAGGTTCTCTAAAACCCACGGACAGCCGTATATCTGGTCAATCTGGTCTCCTTGACGCCATCACAGCAGCTGTCCCGTGAGCACTGTGTAGTGTGTTTTCCTGTCCCGGGCAGACTGAGTCACACTCCTGCAGGGAAACTGAAAGTGGTTTTTCGTGTTGATTCATGCAAGGCCCTTGTGTTGTGTGTAGGATTAGGTTAGAAGTCTGTTGGGAAACATCCTCAAGTCTGTTTGCCCCTGAGTGGGCATTTGTGACAACAAAAGCCAACCCGGTACCCCCTCATACCATACCCTCACCCCTGAAAATGGGAGGAGATTCTTCCACCGTGACTTGTATGGTGGGACCACTTCTTTCCAGGATGCCTGGGAGACACTCAGTTCAGTTTCCGTATGCGTCAGTGTGGAGGACAAAGGAGCCTCTGGCATGTGGACGATCAGTCATATAACAACAAGGCCCCCTTGGCCTTGCAGGTAAGTAGTGGGGTGTCTCTCTGGTCTGTGTCTTCCTTCCCAGGGGTGCTCCTGGCTGTGGACTTCCTCTTAAGGCCCCTGGGCTTTGTGTGATGGAAGTGCTGACCAGGCTCATCCTGTGAGGTCAATGAATCTGTCCTGCTGGTTAAAGGTACTGCGGAATCTGTCCTGGGGGTCTGCACCTAGGCCAGCTCTTATGGGGTTCACCAGGATCACTAAGGTTGATTCTGTGCATCATATCTCCCATGCTGGGCATCTGTATGGCTAAGCAAGCTGTGATTCAATGAGCAAAACTCTGAAGGGCCTTCCAGGGGTCTTGGAGCTGTCTCATATTGGCTAAATTCTTTCTGTATCAGCAGATGTTCCCTAGACTGGATCAGCCCACTTTCTGAACTAGGGAATCCTAAGTCCCACTGTGCTAGGCAGAGGGCAGCAGGCCCTAGTCTCAGGGGCAAGTGCCTTCTAGGATCTCCCTTTTTTTTATTTTATTAAAGGCAGGGTCTCCCACATAGCCTTAGCTGTTCTGAAACTCACTATGTAGACCAGGCTAGTCTTGAGCTCACAGAGATCCGTCTACCTTTGCCTTCTAACCCTAACTCTCTGAGTCCTAGGATTAAAGGCATGTGCCACCCTGCCCAGCCTTAGGTTTCTTCCTTAATGACCTTTGCTTGTGTCACCCTGGATCTAACTAATGCCCTAAGTATGCATGACTAACACTGCACTCCTTACAGAGGGAGCCAGCACACTACCTGGGCTATGTGTACTTCAGACAGGTGAAGGACAGCTCTGTGAAGAGGGGCTACTTCCAGAAGGTGAGCTGCCTGCCCCTGTGAAATAGTATTGTGGGTAAGTAGCAAATGGTAGATAGTCAGAGACCAGCAAGTGAGGAGTCCTGAGCCCCCATGGGTTCTTACCCATCTGCAGTCCTCCTGGGTAGCAGGACCAAGGAGAAGCCATCATGGGGCCCAGTCCTTCCTGAAGCCCTTCCTTGCCTAGTATGGCACTTGAGATCTGTCCTTGGGTCCAGAATATCTCAGCTCCTCGAGTCTTGCTGATCTCATCACCTTGCCAGGGTAAGGAACTTAGCTAGTCCACATTTCCCTCTGAAGGCCCTGGGTCTTGTCCTAGTCACGTTGTTAGCTGAGGCTATCTACTCTATGGTAAAGGCATCAGGCCTTTTCTTGTCCAGTCCTGATACATGAGTTAGGGCTATTCTGTGGCAGCTGTTCAATGGGGTGGCAAGGATGTGCTGCCCCGGCCAGCCATGGGTTCCTGAATTATAGAGTGATGTCTGTAGCTGAATGCCCTCTGACTGGTCCTGCCTCATCACAGTCTTTAGTGCTGGTGTCCCGCCTGCCGTTCGTCCGGCTGTTTCAGTCGCTCCTAAGCCTGATTGCGCCTGAATACTTTGAGAAGCTGGCGCCCTGCCTGGAAGCAGGTGAGTGGTCATCAGATGTGGCCAAGGTAGACTCATGTCAGCCTCATGGGAGGGTTCCTGACATTGGCCACCTGTGTCCACAGTTTGTAATGAGATCGACCAATGGCCAGCCCCGGTGCCTGGGCAGACCCTGAACCTACCTATCATGGGAGTTGTCATCCAGGTGAGGGTCCACTGAAGAGTAAGCATTGCTGGTGTTGGTGGGTGGAGCTGCTCTACTCCCTTCCTGGCAGCGGCTTTCCTTCCTCCCCAGGTGCGCATCCCATCCAGGGTGGACAAGCTAGAATCCAGTCCTCCAAAGCAGTGTGATCAAGAGGTGGGAAATGGGGTAGAGGGAGGTGGGCCTTACCTGAGTTCTGTTCCTAGGCTGGGCGGTTGTCTCTACCTCACCAGCTTACTTTGTGGGTGGCCAAACCTAGGCAAAGCCATGGGGGTGGCCAGCATGTTTCAGTATGGAGGGGAACAGCAGGAGTAGGGGCTGCAGGGTTATCGTCAGAGCCTTCTGGGCCTGACCTACCTTCCTTTCCCTTCTCAGAACCTGCTGCCAGCTCCAGTCGTCCTCACTAGTGTCCATGAACTGGATCTGTTTAGGTGAGCTCTGTAGGGTGCCGCAGTCATATACTATTGTCATGCAGGGTACAACTTGCCAAGAGAGACTGCCTTTCTGAGTGACCCTCGAGACACTTGCACACAAGAAGAAACCTGTGCCCAAGTGTCTGACTTAGGGCAAATGGGGGAAGGTAGTTTTTGTGGCCAGGAAGGTTCTGTGCCTAGAGAGGTTACCAGGGAGACATTGCTCTCTGAGGCTGCTCTCTGTGCCTTTCTAGGTGTCTTCGAAGGAACCTGGACTTTGAGATTATCTTGTTCCATTTTGGGCCTAACTGGAGCCAGGGCTTTAGTCTGGAGGCATAAGAGGCAATAGTAGGCTGGAGAGATGGCTCAGTGGTTAGGAGCACTGGCTGCTTTTCCAGAGGTCCTGAGTTCAGTTCCCAGTAACCACATGGTAGCCCACAACCATCTGTAATGGGATCTGATGCCTTCTTCTGATGTGTCTGAAGACAGCTACAGTGTAGTCATATACATAACATAAATAAATAATTCTTTTTTTTTTTCTTTCAAGACAGGGTTTCTGTGTATAGCCCTGGCTGTCCTGGAACTCACTCTGTAGACCAGGCTGGCCTCAAACTCAGAAATTCACCTGCCTCTGCCTCCCAAGTGCTGGGATTAAAGGTGTGTGCCACCACTGCCTGGCTAAACCATCCTTAAAGAGGCAATAGTAGCAGCAGGGCCCTAGATTGGCTTTGGATCTGCAACAGGATCTCCAGGCCCTCACAAGCAGGGTCCAGGCCACATCCCCTAGGCCAGTGGTTGCTCAGGTGGTCTGTCAGGACATGGGTAATGACTCTGGTGGCCTGAGCTATCACTTACACTGGGACCATCCTTCCTTTGGGAGGGGTAGTTTGTCCTATGCTCACGACAGCACCTTTGTAACAAAGCTGCCTGACTACATCAGGTGCTTCCGGCCAGTGCTGACCCACGTGCAGACCCTGTGGGAGCTCATGCTTCTTGGGGAGCCCCTGGTGGTCCTGGCTCCCTCACCTGACGTGTCTTCAGAGCTGGTACTAGCCCTAACCAGGTACAAACTTTACCCACTAGACTGGCATGGCTGTGCTTGGTTACCCTAGCCTTACACAGTCCTTGCTGCCTTTCTCCCACAGTTGCCTACAGCCCCTGAAGTTCTGCTGCGACTTCCGCCCCTACTTCACCATTCACGACAGTGAGTTCAAGGAGCTCACAACTCGAACCCAGGCTCCGTAAGTACATGTCCTCGCACCTGCTCACACACTGCCTGCCCTAGGCCTGTCTCTGCCTCTTCTCTTTTCTCTCTCTCTAGACCAAACGTGGTCCTGGGAGTCACAAACCCTTTCTTTATCAAAACACTCCAGCACTGGCCTCATGTCCTCCGAATTGGGGAGCCCAAGATGTCAGGTGAGAAGTCTGGGGGCTGTGAGCCTCACCAGCTTGGGACCAGGTGGGGTTCTCTTCCCAACATCTCTGAGCACATCTCAGGCAGAGCTGTGGGTACTGAGCCTTGGCTACTGGATGCATTTTACAGGGGACCTACCTAAGCAGGTCAAGCTTAAAAAACCCTCACGGCTGAAGACCCTGGACACCAAGCCAGGTCTGTGCCTCGCCCTTAGGCTGCAGCCCCATCCACTCCGGTAAGGCCTGTCCTGCACTTGGTAGATTCCTTCAGTCCCCACTGACTGGCCAGGCCTTCTGACTCTTTCTATTGAGGCCTCACAATGGCAGGTAGGGGGACACTGCCTTCTTTAGCAGGTCCCTTGAGTTGGATGGGGTGAGAGATGTGCAGGTTCTGTCAAGGGAATGGGGCTGTAGGTAGATTAGGCCACCATCTTCATCATCAGTAGAGCTGTGGGGGTGTGGGAGGGAGGCTGAACGGACAGCCACAGCTCTGACCTCCCGTCAGGCCTCTACACCTCATATACGGCCCACCTCCACCGGGACAAAGTGCTGCTTAAACGACTGCTCAAGGTACAGCCTACTGGGTAGGGCCTGCACTCAGGGACTTGGTGTGGTGTGAAGGACACAGGGTACCAGTAGGTGCTGAGACTCAGTCCCCTGCTTCCTCTTGCAGGGCGTACAGAAGAAGCGGCCATGGGATGTGCAGAGTGCCCTGCTGAGGCGGCACCTTCTAGAACTCACGCAGAGTTTCATTATCCCTCTGGTGAGCAGGCAGGAGTGTGCCAGCTATAGGCATGAGGGAGACACATTAGGGGTTAGTGATTGTTGAGCCTGTGACAGGGCTTGTGGCTCCCATTCACTGCCTGTCTCTTACCTCCAGGAGCACTACATGGCCAGTCTCATGCCACTACAGAAGAACATCACACCCTGGAAGGTGGAGTCCAGGGACTTCTGGGGAGGGTCAATTTAGTCCCCATACCAAGAAGGGAAGGCCAGAGGCAGGTGTCCACATGTAACAGAGGGGGTGGCTGAGATTCAGAGCCACCAGAGCACAAAATTGACTCTGTGCCTGTCAGGCATCCCCCATAGGGCAGAGAAATTAGAATTGCAAGGAGGGGCACCAACAGAACTCCTGAAGGGTTGTCCCAAGCAGGGTGGGGTGAAGATCTTTAGGTATGTTCTCCAGGGAGGGTCCCATGTAGCCGAAGAGGAGGACTCTGTGTGCACGGCTCTGTAGCACCCAGCTCATGTGACCTTTGTCTCAGAGCCCCCCCCAGATCTGCCCCTTCCGCCAGGACGACTTCCTGCGAAGCCTGGAGCATGCGGGACCTCAGCTCACCTGCATCCTCAAGGGCGACTGGCTGGGTCTCTACAGGTGGGGAACAGGCTGCTGAGGGTACCCCCAAGTTCACTAGGTCAGCTCCTCAGCTGCCTCTCACCATCACAGGCGTTTTTTCAAGTCCCCCCATTTTGATGGCTGGTATCGGCAACGACACAAAGAGATGGCCCAGAAGCTGGAGGCTCTGCACCTGGAAGCTATTTGTGAGGCGGTGAGGGAAGGCAGAGGGGGGGACAGGTACAGGCCCAGGGTAGGTGGGAGGCTTGGAGAGGAGAACCAGACGGAAATGTTCCTAACAGAACATCGAAGCTTGGATGAAGGACAAGTCAGAGGTGGAAGTGGTCGACCTGGTCCTGAAACTTCGGGAGAAGCTGGTGAGAAGCCACCTTGCATTCTCCTGCCCTCTCTTGCCAGCCCAGAAGTATGTCCACCCCTTACCACCATTGTCTCTCCAGGTACGGGCACAGGGCCACCAGCTCCCTGTGAAGGAGGTGACACTGCAGCGGGCTCAGCTGTACATCGATACAGTTATTGGCTCCCTGCCCAAGGACCTGCAAGCAGTCCTGTGCCCTCCCTAGGATAGGGCCAACCTGTGTGGTCCTGGGGGCCTAAGTCTGCCAAGTTCCCTCTCCCTTGAAAGGCAGGCCTCCAAGCTGGGGCTCCTAGCCTTGGGCTCCTACCTCGGCTTTAGCCCCCTCCCAGAACCACCCTTGTCCCAGTAGTAAAATGACATTTGGAATGACAGTCTGGTCCCTGACTATTGGGGGATTCTGTGCTGGCACTGCCTGGCTTCTTCCTGGGTCCCACCTGTCCTCCACAGCTGGAGGTGGGAGTGGCTTAGTAGCCCTCACTGATGTAGGTGCCTTTGCCACCTGCCCCCTCCTGGTTCCATCTGCCCACACTCCAGGATGCCTTGGGTTGGGGGTCCTTTAGCCCAGCAGGCTTCCAAGCTCAGAGAAGAGAAGGCAGCTGCCAGGGCCAGCCCCCTTTCCTTTACACCCCACTCGTTCTGAGGAGGGCAGAAGCTCTTTGTCCTGTGAGGACCTACATCTCCTTCCTGCTGTGATTGGTCAGGATGAGAGAGTGAGGGATGGTACGGGGCCTGGCACCCACTTGCAAAAGCAAGCTCAGGCTGTTCTTTGAGGTCGTCGCTGCAGTCCTTGTTCCCTTTCTTGGAACACCCCCTGAACACATGCTCCATGCATTTCACCCAGGCTGCCAAGGGATACTCCAGCTCCCCCCCACCCCCACCCCCGT